>NW_007260589.1:118939-124982 GCF_000164805.1 Carlito syrichta
TCTCTTGTGTTTGATTTTTGCAACACTGATTAGATAAGGGAAGTTTTCTTGAATGATCTCATGGAAAGTTTGTTCCAATGTGGTCTCTGTTTCTCTTTCTGCCTCAGGGAATCCGATTACTCTTAGGTTAGGCCTCTTGAGGTAGTCACTCATCTCTTGAAGGTTTTTTTCTGTCTTTTTGAGCTTATTTTCTGTGTTTTTAAGAGTTTGGGTTATTTCTATATTTTGGTCCTCATGCTCTGAGATTCTTGCTTCTGCTTGGGTAATTCTGCTTTCCATGCTTATCAGTTTGTTATTTATTTCATTCACTGTATTCTTTATTACTGTTATCTCAGATATCAGCTCCTTCCTAGTTTCTTCTTGTGTCTCCTCAATTCTTTTTAATCTCTCCATTATTGTTTTGATGTCTACATTTGCAGTGTGAGACCCTTCATTCTGGGGGCTTTTCATTGTTTGCATTCCAAAGTCAGTTTTCTCAGTGTCTGCTCTCCCAGGCGTCTGGGAGAGACCCATACTCTTCTCTTGGTTTTTCTTCATTTCTGTAGATTTTTCTCCCTCTCCCCCTTTACCTCCCCTTCTTCAATTCTGTTTTTGAGGGAAGGTGGGGTTGCTTTTATTTCTCTTCTACAGTGACCTGTTCTTCCTTATGAGTGTCTTCTGGCTTTGTTCACTTTTCCCTCTGCTTTACATTCTGTCTATTCAGCAGTATGTAGTCTTGGTCCCTAGATTTAAAAAGGGGGTGTATAAAAGAAGACAATAATGGAGGAAGGGGGGGTCAATAGGGAGTTAGAAAGAGAGAAGTGTGAGAGGGAAAACAGATATACATACCAACTATCAGGTGAGAAAGAGACACAGGGCCGGGAAGAGATGAAGAAAGACACGTAAGAAAGATTCCCTAAAGAGTACTGATAGCTACACAGAGACAGGCCAATAAAATCGAGAAACAGTGTAAGTCAGAAAGTAAACAACAGACGTGATCTAAACCAACAGTTACAATGATAAAATCATAAGTCAAAATAAACGAAAGAGAGAAGTGTGGGAGGGAAAACAGATATGCATACCAACTATCAGGTGAGAAAGAGACACAGGGCCGGGAAGAAGTGAAGAAAGACACGTAAGAAAGATTCCCTAAAGAGTACTGATAGCTACACAGAGACAGGCCAATAAAATCGAGAAACATTTAAGTCAGAAGGTAAACAACAGACGTGATCTAAACCAACAGTTACAATGATAAAATCATAAGTCAAAATAAGTGAAAGAGAGAAGTACGAGAGGGAAAACAAATAAACATACCAACTATCAGGTGAGAAAGAGACACAGGGCTGGGAAGAGATGAAGAAAGACACGTCAGAAAGATTCCCTAAAGAGTACTGATACCTACACAGAGACAGGCCAATAAAATCGAGAAACAGTGTAAGTCAGAAGGTAAACACCAAACGTGATCTAAGCCAACAGTTTCAATGATAAAATCATAAGTCAAAATAAGCAATCAGACTAGAGTCACTTCTCTGATCTCCAATTCCGGTCTCTCCCTTTTGTTTTTCATTGCAGCGTAGGGGTGGGGCTTTGTCTCCTGTTTTGCCCTGTTGCCTTAGGAACTGAGGTAAAGTTTGTTGATAGGTGGGTGGGTCAATGGAAGTCTCTGCCTGGAGAATAGCAAGGTAGTTTAAGCAGATCTGTTTTTCTCCACTTGTCTGGGACCCCGGCTTAGGGTCTCGCACTGAGTGCCTCAGCCAGGATGGGCCCAGAGTTCCAGAGCTCCAAAGCTCCAAAGGGCAGGCAGTGGACGGCAAGAGTGGCTCTGGGCCCCCCACAGGGTACTTCAGCCAGGAATGGGACCGGTGTCTCTGAGGGGAGGGTGCCCAGAGCCTCCCTGTGTGACCGGCTGCTTGGTGCCAGGTGCCAGGCTGGAGACAATGCAGCCGGGGAGAAAACCAGAGGGGGCTGGGACCCAAAACTCACATGCACACAGTGGAATAGCAACAGCAGGAGACTACAGTATCTGGCCTTATGAAATGAGGTAAAGTTTGCTGATAGGTGGGTGGGGCAATGGAAGTCTCTGCCTGGAGAATGGCAAGGCAGTTTAAGCAGATGTGGTTTTTTCCACTTCTCGGGGTCCCCTGGCTTGGAGTCTCATGCTGAGTGCCTCAGCCAGGGTGGGCCCAGAGTTCCAGAGCTCTAAAGTTCCAAAGGTCAGGTGATGAGCGGCGAGAGTGGTGGCAGGAGTGGCACTGGGCCCCCCACAGGGTACTTCAGCCAGGAATGGGACTGGTGTCTCTGAGTGGCGGATGCCCAGAGCCTCCCTGTGTGACTGGTGGCTTGGTGCCAGGTGCCGGACTGGAGACAATGCAGCTGGGGAGGGATCTGGAGGGGGCTGGGACTGGAGACTCCCACACACGCAGTAGAACAGCAGCAGTGGGGGGGGGCAATATCTGGCCCTGCATGGGACCGAAGTTCCCGGGCCTGGCACCCCAGTAGAGATGTATAACAGTCAGTCCAGTAATGCTTGGCAAGCATTTTAGGTATATATTTTACTTACAAAGTTGCACAGATTTCTGTAATCTGGATGTTAAACCCTTATGTACATGTGATCTGAAAATATTTTCTCCCACTCTGTAGCTTGTAATTTTGCATTCTTAATTATGTCCTCTGATGTACAAACATTTTAAGTTTGATAAATCTGAATCCTCATTTTTTTCTTTTTCTGCTCTGGTATAAAATCTGGGATTCCACTCTAAATCTGAAAGCATAACGATTTTCTCCTGTGTTTTACTCTGAGAGTTTGTTTTGGGCTTTTTGACACTTTTATTTATATTTTGCATATGGAGTGAGTTAAGTATCCAACTTTATTCTTTTTCATATGGTTATCCAGTTGTCCCAGCAATATTTCTTGAAAAAACTATTTTCTAAATGGAATGGTCTTTGCACACCTGTTGCAAACGAATTGACTATAGGTGTTTAGGTTTATTTCTGGATTTCAATTCTAATTCATTGGTCTTGATGTCTATTTTTATGCTAATGCGACTCTGTTTTGACTACTAAAACTTTGTTTTGATGTTTTCAATTTGGAGTATCGAGTCTTCTCCCTGTAGTTTTTTGGACTGAGGTTTGGCAAGAAGCTCATTGGAATTTTGCAAAAAGCTCATTGGAATTTTGATTGTGGTTACATTGAATCTTTATAGAACTTTGGGGAGCACTGCCATTTTAACAATATTAGCTCTCTCAATCCTTGCACATGGGATGAGTTTTCATTTATTTGGGTATACTTTATTTTGTTTGGAAACATTTAATAATTTTCAGTGTTTGAGTCTTTTGCTACTTTAGTATAGGTTCTAGGTCTTTTTTATGCTATTCTAAATGTAATGATTTTAATGATTTCATTAGCACATTGCTTGAATGGACACACAACTGATATTTTGCATTGGTCTTGTGCCCCGAAATTGTGCTAAAATCATTTTTTATTTCTAATTGTTTTATTTATGGATTGGATGGAATTTTCTTAATATACAACTATGTTATCCTTAAATAGAAAAAGTTTTGCCCTTCTTTTCCTATCTAAATTGTATTTGTTTTCTTGCCTAATTTCTCTAAGAATTTCAGTTCTGTATTCAGTAATTTTCATCATGATGAGTGTTGAACTTTGTTAAGGGTTTTACTGCATCAAATGAGTTTTCCTTCCTTTCATTCTAATAGTTATCTTATAATTCTGAATGATTTTCTGGTTTAACCACCTTTTCATTTCTGGAAAGAACCCTATTTTATCATGATATAATTCTTTTTTATAATGGTATGATTCTTTAGAAATTTTTTAAATTGTGGTAAAATATGCATAACCTAAAAGTTTCCATAGTAGCCATTTTAAGTGTATTGAGCTGGGCTCGGTGGCTCAGCCTGTAATCCCACGCTTTGGGAGACTGAAGTGAGTGGATTGCCTGAGTCTGCGGCGGTTCGAGACCCATCTGGGCAACTTGGAGAGACCACATCTCTACAATAAAAAAAAAAAAAAATTAGCCGGATGTGGTAGTGTGCACCTGTAGTTCCACCTACTTGGAAGGCTGAGGCGGAAGGATCTCCGGAGCCAGCAGGTTGAGGCTGCAGTGGCTGGAAGCGGCCACTGCACTCCAGTCTGGGTGACAGAGTGAGACTCCAACTAAAAAATAAATAAATAAATAAAAATAAATTTTTTAAACGTGTATTGGTTAGTGGTATTAAGTACATTCACATTGTTCTGCAACCATCACTATCATCTATCTCCTGACCTTATTTCATCTTGCAAAATAGTAACTTTGTACTCATTAAAAGTAACTCCTCATTTCTTCCTCTCCTCTGCTCCTGGCAACTACCATTCTCCTTTCTGTGTCTATGAATTTGACTATTCTGGGAATCTCATAAAAGTGGAATTATATAGTACTTGTTCTTTTGTAAATGGATTTTCTTCACTTAGCCCAATGTCTTCAGGGCTGTTCATGCTGTGGTATGTGTCACAAGTTTCTTCCTCTTTATGGTGAACAACAATCCATGCTTATCCATTCATCCATTGATAAACAGTGGATAGCTTCTATTTATTTGGTGTTATTAATAATGATACTATAAATATCATTGTACAAATATCTTTTTATATCCTTCTTGCAGTTCTTTTGGGTATGCACCCTGAAGTATAATATCTGGATTATATGGTAATTGTACTTTTAATTTTTTGAAGAATGGACATATTGTTTTCAATAGCAGCAGCGCCATTTTACATTTCCACAGCAGAGCATGAGGGTTTCAATATCTGCATAACCTTGCCAACACTTGTTTTTTTTATGTTCTTTTGTTCTTGATAGTTGCCTTTTTAATGGGTGAGGTTTGTTTATTATTTATTTATAATAATAATTTTGTTATTATAAATAAAAATTATGATAATTTTTATCATAATTTTTATCTACATTTCCCAGATGGTTAATACAATGCTGGACATTTTTCATGTGCTCATTGGCCATTTTACATAAGAAAAACATCTATTGAAGTCCTATCTTCATTTTTAAATTAGATTGTGTGTGAGGTGTTTGTGTAATACTTTGAATGTATTGTTAAGTTTAGTTTACTAGTTTTTTTTTATTTTATTGTGTGTGTGTGTGTGTGTGTGTGTGTGTGTGTGTGAGTACATTTGTATATTTTGTATAGCACCTTCTTTTTTGGAAGTTGTTGATTACTAAATATATATCTTTTCTTGTTGCATGTGTGTGCACATTTCCTATGTCACCTTGAGTGAGTTTTGGTAATTTGGGTGTTTCTAGGGAGTTTTTCTTTATCTATATTAACTGATTTGGGTATATTGTTGGTTATAGTATTATTTTATAATATTTTTAATTTCTATAAAATCACTTATAATTTCCTTGCTTTTATTTCTGTTTCTAGTTCCTGATCTCTTTTTTCTTTCTTTTAGTTTAGTCAGTCTAACTATTTGACCATTTTGTTGATGTTTCCAAAAAAACAATTTTTAAAGTCCTTCATTGTTTTTCCATTCTCTTTATCATTTGTCATTGCTTCTCTCTGCTGGCTTTGAGTTTATTTTCTTCTTCTTCTTTCAGTTGCTACATTGTAAAGTTACCTTGTTAATCTGAACACTTTCTTCTTTTTAAAATACAGATGGTTTGCAGCTGTAACTTTTCCTCTAAGAACTTTTTTGGAATTATTTCCATTTATTGTGTTTTCATTTTTATCTGTCTCTCCAGATGTTCTAATTTGTCTAGGTTTTTTTTCTCCTTAACCCATTGGTGGTGAGCAGCATGTTGTTTAGCATTGTTTGATATTGTTTTTTATTTGTAAGCTCACTCCATTATTGCCTGGGGACATATTTTTTAATATTTTAATTAAATTAATTAAAAATTCATATGACATAACATTTGGTCTATTCTCAAGAACTTTTTATGTGCCTTTAAAGAGAGTGTATATTCTGCTATTTTGTATGAAGTACTCTTGATATTTTTAATTTTTTTTAATTTCCAGATCAAATAAGATTTTAAAAGTAATTCAAAGTGAATAAAGTCATCCTCTCTTC
>NW_007260589.1:125002-137641 GCF_000164805.1 Carlito syrichta
TCTTTATCATTTGTCATTGCTTCTCTCTGCTGGCTTTGAGTTTATTTTCTTCTTCTTCTTCCAGTTGCTACATTGTAAAGTTACCTTGTTAATCTTTTTCCTTTTTAAAATACACCTTTTCCTTTTTAAAATACACATGTTTGCAGCTGTAACTTTTCCTCTAAGAACTTTTTTTGCATTATTTCCATTTATTGTTTTCATTTTTATCTGTCTCTCCAGATGTTCTAATTTGTCTAGGTTTTTTTTCTCCTTAACCCATTGGTGGTGAGCAGCATGTTGTTTAGCATTGTTTGATATTGTTATTTATTTGTAAGCTTACTCCATTATTGCCTGGGAACATTTTTTTCAATATTTTAATTGTTTAAATTAATTAAAAATTCATATGACCTAACATTTGGTCTATTCTCAAGAACCTTTTATGTGCCTTTAAAGAGAGTGTATATTCTGCGATTTTATATAAAGTACTCTTGATATTTTTTAATTTTTTTAGATTTCCAGATCAAATAAGATTTTGAAAGTAATTCAAAGTGAATAAAGTCATCCTCTCTTCACACTCCCTCATTCTATGCCATACAGAAGTTACTTTAGCCCACGGGTACTGAAACATTGGCCAGGCTCTGTGCCAGTCTGTCAGCAATCAACACATACCACCCTGATTTTTGAAGAAAAAAAAAAAAAGACTTGTTTTCCCAGGATGGGATCATCACATTTTCTAAAATTTATCATACATTTTCTTTACCAAACTGTCTGCTGCATGCTAAGTGTTTACCTAGATTCCAGAGTTCCCAAATAGTTTCCTCAGACACATTATGCCAACACAATGATTGTTGTAGCGACCAATTCTTGAACTTCTTGGTCTGTCATCTTTGTGACATTACTCGTCTACTCCCATCATAGCATTAGCAGTTCAATCTATGACAGCAGATGACATTTTCATGTAGTTAGATTTTCATAATTTTTCCCAACATTGTTTTGTGTAGTCTACCTTAATTATGATAGTCAATGTGCAGGTAAGCACTAACTCTCCAAATTCATTTCAACTGACAGAAATATTAATATTAGTCTATGAATGCACTGATTTTCATACTAACTTAAAATTAATTTTAACTCCATGAGCTTAAAAAAACTGTGACCCTTCTGTTACCAAACTGACTGTCTTTGTCTCACGTTTTGTCTATTTTCATGGTTTTGATTGTATACTATTAGCCATGCCGCATGTGACCAGGAGACAATAAAAGCACTACTAATTTAAAGCTAGTCTAACCACTGGCTAGAAAATAGCCAGCCTCAATTCTTTCCTCATGCTTGTCACTTCTTCTTACTTTGTATATTCCTATTCACTCCTGTACATGGTCCCTATACAAAGTTGCTTTTTGCCGCTGTCTGGATTCCACTTGTGCTGGCCCTATCTTGTCCTTGTCAGCTCACTCTCTTTCCCTATATTCCATGCCTTATTTTGTTACAATATGAGTTTTACACAATTTCAAATTCAAAATGAGACATTAAAGAATACTGAGTCAATGTAAGTTTTTGATAGAAGTGATCTGCCAACTCTTGAATCAGGATGTTTGACAAGCTTTAGGATATGGCCCTGACACTCCTATTGCTATGCATTGAAATTATTCTTCTTTGCAAATAAGAAAAACATTAATAAATAATGGCTTAATTAAATGGTTGATTTATTGATATCAAATACAAGGAGTCTTTTTTTTGTGTTTTTTGAGTTGGAGTCTCACTCATCGCCCAGGCTGGAGTGTAGTGGCACGCTCATGGCAACCCCAGCGTCAACCCACTGGACTCTGGTGATCCTTCCACTTCAGTCTTACAAGTAGCCAGAACTACAGGTGCACACTACCACACTCAGCTAATTTTTGATGTATTGTAGAAATGAAGTCTCGTCAAGTTATTGTGGCTGGTCTCAAACCCGCAGGCTTGGGCAATGCTCTCATCTTGGCCTCCCAAAGTGCTAGGATTACAGGCTGAGCCACCAAGCCAGGCCACAAGGAGTCTTAAAGTGAGCCAGTCTAATAATAAAATGGTACCCCAAAGCATCAGAAAGTCAAGTGCTTTCCATTCCATTTTTCTCCACCATATTTGCTATAGAAGCCTTCATATTTATGATTAAATACATCACAAGATGATGTCTACTCTACCTCCTGTTTCATTTTAAGTAAGAAGGAGAAATTAGAACAAGTGGCATGCTATGGTATGAATGCGTCCTCAAATTGTATGTTTTGGAAACTTAATCCCAAATGCAACCGTGCTGGGAGATGGGACCCAAAAGAGGTAAATAGATAATGAGAGTTCTTTTCTCATAAATCAGTGAATGCCGTCACAACAGAAATGGGTTAGTTCTTCAGGGAGTGAAACTTCATAACAGTATGTTTTGCTCCCTCCTGCTCACTTACTCTTCCTTTATCTGGTCCTTTTACCTTCTGTCATGTGATGACAAAGTACAATGGCCATCCCTAGGCACCAGCAATATGCTCTTGGACTTCTCAGCCTTCACAACCTGAGAAATAAATTTCCTTTAGATTACCCAGTCTGTGGCATTCTCGTACAGCAATACAAAATGCACCAACACAGGGCACCAGTACACTTCTGCTTACATTTTCCGTCAGGAAACAAATATGCTGGGTGGCTCATCTAGCTGCAAAGATCTCATGAATGGAGTGTCTAGGCAGTGTCTGCATAACATACAGTAATTTTGTAAGTGCACTTTCCAGTTTCCATGTTAGGTCATGCTACAACATTGTCAGTAATGTTAAACTTACTGTGATGAAATATACCAGGCAATCATTTTTGAGATAATTGCATCAAATAATTCCTAGGAAAAGCACAACCAACAGACTGAATTTACTATTGAAAGCTTGCTACACACCGTAAATGAAGTGTTTGGTGCTGGGATATTGACAACAAGTGCCACTCTGCATCACGGACTCCTGCTCCTGCTAAAGCATCCAGAGGTCACAGGTATGACCAGAGATGATTAGCAAAGTTAATTTCAGAGAGTGTTTGGGAAGATGTTGCTAGTCCTCTTCATCCTATTTCCCTATAGGAAGCTTCATTGTTTAAGCTTTTAGGACACCCACTGTACTCTGTGCAATTTCATGATGTGATTGAAATGGGACATCTTTGCACAAGAGGATGATAGAGAGACGTGAAGACTGTGTGGCAATAGAAAAAGCCATAGCGCTCTAGTTCACTGTCTGGATTTCATGAGCAGTGATTTGTGGCAGGCAGAGCCAGCGTAAATTGGCCTGGGATTGCATGTTGGTTTCATTATGAAAAGTCCACTTTGAATAGCCGAGAGAGAGAGAGAGTCAGGGTTTCAATCTGTCACCCAGGCTGGAGTTCAGTGGCATAATCACAGCTTATTTTAGCGTCAAACTTTTGAGCTCTAATGCTTTCCACCTCAGTCCCCAATTACCTGGGACTATAGGGACATGTTACCACACTTGAATGATTTATTGATTTCTGTGGAAATGAGGTATTTTGTTGTTGTTTTTGTTGTTGCCTAGGCTGGTCTTGAACTCCTGCTCAAGCAAAACTCCAGCCTCGGCCTTCCCCATGTGCTGGGATTACATGTGTGAGCCACTGTGCCTAGGCAGTATTCTTGAAGCAGTTTAACTTCTTTGATTATACATTCCTGCGCTATGGTAGTAAAAAATGGAAGCTATCAATTTTGAACCATAAATGAAAATCCTAGAAATGTAATGAGGCTTCAGCAGATAATTTTCAGTCAGGAAAGTGCTGCAAAAAATTAGATTCATGAGAAAGGCATTTTCATTAGGCAGATGTACTGATGGAAATTTTATTATTCCAAAAATCTTTTCCATACAACTGATGTTTCACAAAATAAGAATTTTTGGAATGAGGACTAATAATTTTATTTTTTACACACAGAATACTTTAGAAAATTACCTGATGCTGTTATGCATCAAATAGAAAATATGTTTTTCTGTAGCAGGATGCCAAATACTGACATTAACCTAATTATACATGAGGATTAGAAAATGACAGGAACAAGTCAACAAGTCTGAGACAAATTTCTGAGGCACAGAAATAAATGAAGGATGATCATGAACTCCACACAAACATTAAATTGTAACCTGCATGTCAGAAATGGAAGATTTGTTAATCAAGAAAAACTAATCTCTGTTCCTCACTCCCTCACTATGTGGAGGTACCAAATGTTAAAAAAGAGAGAGAATGAGGTGGAAAAAGAGACTCTCCCGACCTAGGTTCCCTACTCAGCTTCTTTCATCAAGTAACAGATGTTTCCCAAAGGAAAAAAGAGACTCACTCTCTAGAGAACGTGAGCTTAAGAAGCCCTCTACCCAGGGACACTGGACAGGGATAGAGAGAAAAAGCAAAGTATAAGGCTGGAAAGAAAAGTGTAAGACTTGCTAAGATTCCACTTGTTGAATTCTGACAATTTTCGAGTGTTTTTCTCTGTCTTGCTTCCTCTATTTCAGTAGCCAAATCTACTCTAGAGGGAAAAGCTTCAGATAAAAAACCTATAAATTTTGCTATCTTAATTAAAAAATTATCTCCAAATGACCAGCATGGTGAATGAAATAAAAATGTGTGCCCCAACATAACAGGGAATGGATTCAAGAACACCAGGATTAAGAGAAAATCAAAAAGTTTATTTCAACAGATATATCAGGTCATGTATGACATAATCATGTAAAGGATCAGGAGTCAGAACCGCACCAGAATTCTCCAGAGTAATTATTAACTTGTGTATTACTAAAAAAAAAATAGAGAGAGGGGGATTCATAGCTGCATTCATAGCTGGCCACATATTTTAGCCTCTGTTTTCCCTCTCTCCAATACTGTAAAATGTGCTGCAGCCAAATGTCCAAAACCAAGTCAGAAAAATTCACAAATTCTAAGAATCAGGAGACTTCATGTGGGAAACTGAGCATCAGGGAGGCTGCTGGGCACCAAGCCTAGAAAACAACCTCTTCAGAATGGACTGGGTAGATAACACAGATGTGGGAGGAGACATCAAGAGAAAAGGAAATAATTGACAGTCTGAAGTTTCCAATAATTGGGAAATGATTACTAGGGGTTTGGATCATCTACCTGAACATTTATGAATAATTCTAACATGGGAAATGAAAAATAATGAATTCAAGTAAAGAGACAAGATTCATCCAAGAAAGTACCCAAAATGTAATATATGTAACAAAATTATAAGTGTCTTACCAGGGAAGAGCATGCAAATAGTAATAATGAAAACAGCAAATATAAATATGACTAGAAATTGTGGCCTAAATGCATTCTGGTAAATAGAGTGAGGATGTATGTGTCTGTCTGTCTGTCTGTCTGAGGATGTATGTCTACATATGGAGTAAAGACAGTGATGAAAATTTTCATCTCTCATACCAGAAATGTATTATTATCAAAAAATGAGTAATAAATAAAAACAGATTTGCTCTTTGGAAATCTTAATATAAATTTCAGAAAAAAGTTTCTGGATTTTGAAAAGTGACTATAATTAAGAAATGGAAGGACAAAGAAATACCATTGGCCGGGTGTGGTGGCTCAAGCCTGTAATACTACCACTTTGGGAGGACAAGGCAAGAGGATTGTCTGAGTTCAGGGGTTCAAAACCAGCCTGGGCACCATGGTGAGACCTTGTCCCTACGATAAATCAAAAAATAAGCCAGGCATGGTAGAGCACGCCTGTAGTTCCAGCTACTTGGAAGGCTGAGGTGGAAGGATCGCCTGAGCCCAGTGGGTCGAGGCTGCGGTGGCCATGAGCATGCCATTGCACTCCAGCCTGGGTGACAGAGTGAGACTATGACTCAAAAAAGAGAGAGAGAGTATTATTGCAAAAAGCACACACGCACACACACACACACACACACAACATACAAAAATACATACATATATAAATCCATTACAATTTTACCAAAAACCCCATATATTAGTTTGATATGAATTTAACATTTGATTCCTATTTTCTTCTGCAAGCACTAAAATTTCTTAATTATGTTCTTTTTTGAACTATTTCACTGTTATTTGTATTATTTTTTATTTGTGACAATTCATAAGTATGTGCTGATACATCATAATGACTTGTTTATAGGAGAGTGATATGTATCCATATTTTGGCAATCCTCTTTATACTAGGGAGACCAAAAAAACCTTGGAATTTATTTATAAAAAAGAGTGTATTTATTCTTACATGCTTAAACTCCAGACACCTTCAAAGTACTCTTCATTTGATGCAATACATCTATCAAGACGTTTTTTCTGCAACTCAAAATAGTTTTTCCACTTTCGGA
This sequence comes from Carlito syrichta, assembly GCF_000164805.1. Lineage (NCBI taxonomy): Eukaryota > Metazoa > Chordata > Mammalia > Primates > Tarsiidae > Carlito > Carlito syrichta. The sequence goes on from NW_007260589.1 coordinate 131,305, forward strand.
TGTAATGCCTTTTATTGTTTCTGATCTTTTTTGTTTCACCTCTTCCATATTGGCAAAACATTTCCTTTGAGGACTTTTTTCATGGAGCGGGGGGGGGGTGGAATGTCACTCGTGGCAAGATAGGGAAGGTGTTTCGTGCTGTTTTTACTCAAAAACGACTGAACACTTACCTAGCAGGGAAAGCCTATACTACAAAGGACCCACCCTCCAAAGGATAATTCCTGTTTGGGGGGTACCCCTCGCATGTCTAGGTGTACTTAAGGGCATATAACTCTTTTTTTTTGAGCCAGAGTCCCACTCCAACCCTGGCTGGAGTGCAGTGGCACACTCACGGCCACCCCGGCCTCGACCTGCTGGGCTCCGGCGATCCTTCCGCCTCAGCCTTCCAAGTAGCCAGAACTACAGACACAGGCTACCACACCCAGCTAATTTTTTATTTATTGTAGAGATGAGGTCTCTCCAAGTTGCTCGGGATGGTCTCGAACACGCAGACTCAGGCAATCCACTTGCCTAGACCTCCCAAAGTGTGGGGATGACTGGCTGAGTCACTGAGCCCGGCCATAACTCATTTTTCTAATGCTGTTTGAACTCCATCATCCTTCACGTTGCCTGAATGACTATGAGCAATGTGCCATCTTCTCCATTTTCATCAGTCCTTACTTGTGTCTTACCAGCTAAAGTCCAGGAAGAGATTGGCCGTGTGGTTGGCAGAGACCGGAGCCCCTGCATGCAGGACAGGAGCCGCATGCCCTACACGGATGCTGTGGTGCCCGAGATCCAGAGATATCTGGGCATCTTCTCTGTTAACATGGCGCATGCAGTGACTTGTGACCTTAGATTCAGAAACTACCTCATACCCAAGGTAAACCTGTTTCTCCCACACTGCACCCCTGTGCTCTTGAAGTCCCCAAAATCACAGCTTGTCTCCAATCCTCCATCACCACCAGATAAGATCAGTGCAAAACTCACACGTGTGGCAGCTTGGTGGACTTTGTGCTGTTTCATTTGGGGCCACCAAGCTTTTTAACAGGTCTTGGTATCTGGCAGAGTGTCTTCCCGGTTGGTTCCACCTTTTCAATGTTGTTATTGCTGCTCTTAGGTTTTTACACTTTTAAATAAATGTTGCAATAATCAGTTTGTCGATTTTCCAAAACATCTTTCTGTTATTTTTATCAGGGGGATATTAAATCTATAGTTCAATTAGAAAAAATTAACATCTTGGTGGGTGGAATGTTTCAGTTCATGAATATTGTAGGGCATCTCATTTATTGGGGCTTTCTTCTATTTTCTCAATAATATTTGGTTTTCAGTACAGTGCTTTGAAAATCTTTTTGTAAGTTTTACCCAGAAAATTAATATTTTGCTATAATTACAAATTTTTAAATGTCTTTTTAATTTCTTTTTAACAGGTACATAAAAATATAATTATTATCTTTTATCTTTCTGATGACCATGTGTGTATAACAACTTTGCTAAATTTGTTAATACATCCATGAAACAAAAATACACTTCTACCCCTAAATCTATCCATGAAGAAATATATTAGTGACAGAATCACTGATAATACTCTTGTACAGTTTAATTTGGAATTTCTTCACACATTATTTTACTATTCAGGTTAATATTAGTTTTATTTATTATTTTCCGATTTACATGTTCTTAATTTCCCTTTATGCATCATTGCACTGGCTGAAATTTTTAAGATAGCATTGAATATTTTTAGCAAATAGTGAACATCCTTATTTCATTTGTGATCTGTAAAAAGGTATTAGAAGTTGAATAACTCACTATAAAAATGATGCTTTAGATAGAGCATGGTGTTCACAACTGTAATTCTAGTGCTTTGAGAGGCTGAGTTGGAAGAATGGCTTGAGGCCAAAACTTCAAGACCAACTGGGACAACTTAGTGAGAGCCAGTCTCTACAAAAATATATAAATAACATGATAATGTGAGTAGACTTGGTTAGATATTCTTTAACAGATAAGGGAAGTTTGCACTCTTCCCTTACATTTGTATAAATTTTAGTCATAGTGTATGTCTAATTTTACCAAATTGGCGCTCTGCATCTAGTGTTATATTTTTACATACTGGACTCAATTTACTCACTAAATACACATATGCATACGCACACAGCTACATTCGACCTGCTGCATATATTTTTAGGATTTCTGCATTTATATTCCTAAGATATTTTGGTCTATAGTTTTACTCCTGCCAAATACTTTTGTCATCTTTTTGAAAACAAGATAATAACAGTTTTTTTAAAAAGAATACTAAATATGGTTCCCCATTCACTTATGACTTGTAAAGTTTCTTCTGAGAGGTCTGCTGTTGTTGTGTTGATTCTTTCTTGGTAAGTAGTCTGTCTTTTATTTCTAACTTCCACTAAGTTCCTTTCATGCTAACCGTGGCTAGTCTGATGGCTATAATACTTGGGAATGGTCATCTTGTATAGTAACTCACAAGAGTTTCCTGTATCTCTTGTAACTGCATCATGGTCCAGCTAGAAAGACAGAGGAAGTTTTCTTGGATATTATCTTGAAAAATTTGTTCAGTGAAATTGTTCTTATTTTTCCCTTTTCTCTGAAGAATGTCAAATGTAGATTTGGTTTCTTTACATGACCACATATCTCTTGAGGGCCTTGTTCATTTTTTAAAATCTTTTTCTTTATTTTTGTCTGATTTTGTTCATTCAAAGATTGGTCTGAAAGCTCTGAAATTCTATTTTATTCTTGATGGTGGTAGTCTTTAAGGCTGGTGATTGTGTTTTGAAATTCCTGAAACAAATTCTTCACTTCCAGGAGTTCAGTTTGGTCTTTCTTAGAATGTCCAAGACAGCTTTCACTTCTTGAACTTTCAAGACATCTTTGATTTGAGTATCCTCTTTCAAGGGTCTCATTGACTTTCTTTTCTATGCAGTAGCAGAATTCTATACTTGTATTTAGGAACAGTTCATTGTGGTTGAACTGTTCAGGATCCAGCAGGATGTTTTGTGAGTGTCAAAACACTTCAGCATTTGGGATGCCTGTGTTCCTGCAATAATTCCTTCTTATCTATGGAAACAGACTATTCTCTTCTTATTTTACTATTTTATTTTTAATGTTGCTCCTGCTTGGATGGAGTTTTGTCATGTTTTCTTCTTTTTCTCCTTTGGATATTTCTGTGGTATTAATTGTGTATAGGCTGTTGGTTTGTTTTAGTGTTCCAACTCCCTGTTCTTTTTCTGACCCACAGGCTACAGGGGCAGAGGCAGTGGTAGTTACCTTTGGAAAGCCCCAGTGGAGATCTCTTAAGGCTGTGTCCCCAGGGGAGCACTGAGCTACTGTTGTAGTGCTCAGGTGGGGTGAGACAGCTGCAGTAACAAAAGAGTCCACCAGGTAGACAGCTGTGGAAGCAGTGTCTGGACATTAACCTTTGGGCATACAGAAGTGGGCTGATTCTTCACTCCTTTCCTGATCTGAGGGTGGAGGAATAGAGGCAGCGATACTGTCCTCTTTAATCTACATGCCTGAGGGGCAGAGGCAGCAGTGAGGGTGGAGTCTAGGAGAAGCTCTATTGACTCTGTGCTACCACAGTGATCAGGTGGGGTTGGGGCAACCTCTTAATGCCTAGACAAGGACCAGACTACTTCTCACCTGCTCTCCCTCAACCACGAGAGGTTGTAGTTCCACCTGGCTGGAAATCATGGAACTTCCTTCTAGGCCTGTATGTGGGCGAGTCCACGGAAGCAATATTGGAAAGCTGCTGAAAGGGCCAGATCACTACAGCATTGTGGATGTGATCAGAGGTGTGGCACCCTGGGCGAGGTGCTTTTCCTTCCTCAGTGTCGTGACTGGGGCACTACCTAGCTGGAAAGTATAAAGGTGGTTGGCCCCCTAGCTCCCTCTCTGCCTCATGAGAGGAACAAATATGTGATTGCATGGGTTGAGATTGGTCTGTCCATTCCCACAGAAAACCAACACCCACCTGCGGTCAAGCAGTGACCTATAGCCCCCAAATGAACTCTAGGTGGGTATGGCCAGAGCGCTGCTCCTGAGGTGGAAGAAATACCACTGGGGAGGGGGAATTCACCCAGGGAGGGGAGGGCACCCACACAGCACAGTCTACATCTTGAGACTCTGTCCTGAGATGTCCTTCCTTGATGCTGTGGTGGCAGCCAGCCTCAGACCTGACAGGGAACAGAAACCTCCCCTGCTCCAATGGCCCTGAACGGTGCCTCTATCCAATCCCTGGCATTTTGCCAGAGTAGATTGGGGGAATGGTCAGCAAGGGGTCTCTCCATGACAAGGGTGGCAGATATCCATGGGAGATGTGTGAAATCCCAAGGTATTATCTCAGTCACTTACCTCTTCCCTTCTTAGAAAATGTTCTCCAGGTTCTACCCCAGTTCTGACTCAGTAGGTGACTGGGGCTTGGTCGTCTTTACTCTCGGTTGTGCCAGATGACTTTCTGATGAATTTCAGTATGGACTTCCAGATGGTCTCTTGAAGGGCCAATATCTGCCATTTCAGACCCTCTCGTGAAAGAGGCATTCACTAGTTCTTCCTGTTAGCCATCTTGATATCTTCTCTCTACTTTTAAATCTTAAAGAAACATATTCATATATTACATTTTTTAAACCATTCAACAAAATAACAAGCCATTAAAATGATAACCTTGCCAGGCTCGGTGGCTCAGCCTGTAACCCCAGCACATTGGGGGGCCAAGGCAAGTGGATTGCCTGAGCCCGCGGGTTCGAGACCCACCCGGGCAACTTGGCGAGACCTCATCTCTAACATAAATCAAAAATTAGCCAGGGGTGGTAGCGCAAGCCTGTAGTTCTGGCTACTTGGAAGGCTGAGGCAGAAGGATCGCCAGAGCCCAGCAGGATGAGGCTGTGGTGGCCGTGAGCATGCCACTGCACTCCAGTCTGGGTGACAGAATGAGACTCCAACTCAAAAAATAAAAAATAAAATAAATAAAATGATAACTTCATAGGATGAAGTTTTTCTATGTTTATAAAACATTTAAATCCAAATAAAATAAATATATATACACATACATATGTGTATATATAAAAGTGTGCATATATCTATTTTTTTCCTATCTCTCCACACCTCATTACTTCAGAATATATGTTCCCAGGACAAACATTGTCTTCTACATAATAATAATGGCATTCACACTAAAAAGTTATCATCGATACAATAATATTAAGTAATATACAACTTATATTTAAAGTCTCCTAGGTTTCTGAAATATTATTTATAGCCTTTTTGTTCTTTTTCAATTCACTATCTAGTCAAGAAAGAAGCAGATAGTTTGGTTATCTTCTTCCTTTGATCTCCAGTAATCAAGATCAGTTTCTTACCATTGTTTGTTTCCTCTCAGTGTGTTGACCTGGCCAGTAGTCGATTAAAATGTTTCTCAGGCTGGTTTTGTGCGATTTAGTTCCATAAATTAGATCCCTGTAACAGTTTGGGCAAGAAACCTACATCGGTGCTTTGACTATCCCACTAAATGACATTGGTATGGAAGGGGCACATAATGTCACTTATGCCATTATTGGTGATGCTAATTTCGTCCACATAATAAGGCAGTATTTGCTATAACTCTCTATCTAGAAGTTCTAATTTTTATATGTAGTTAATAAAAATCTATGTCATACTTTAAGACGGTGTGAAACCCCTACTTCCGAAATCTCCCATAAAAGAATTGTAGCTTTAATTGGTGATCCTTGCCTGACCTAATCATGACTTAAGTTTTCACAAAGTGATGATGTTCCTAATTTTATCCTCGCTCCTGATTTTTTCAAGCTATGGTTGATCTGTCTTGAATATCTTCCTCATATTTTCAAATTAAGACAAACAAACTGCATGGCAGTGACATTCAATAGTTTTATATGTATTGCAATGAAAGTGTAGTAACAAGTATAAAACAAGTGTTGTTATTGTCATTGAAGAAGACGCCATTTGCAACTAGATCATATGTTTATTTCCAAAACTGCCATAAACAGATACTCTGGGCCTTTCCAGTGTCAGTGGAGACTTCCATTTTAAACCATAATCCCCATGTGAGAGACATGAAAACTAGTGATGAAATAGAGCAGCAATTGGAAAGAAACACCAGCATGCAAGCCTACAAATAAACAGAAGCTATTCATAAGGTTGCACCCACGTACCCAAGTCCTCAGGACGTCAAATGGGATTAAAGAGAACTCCAGCAAAATTACTGTCACTGGCCTTAAACTCATCCATCGCACTTACTGTATCTGTCTAGCTCAAAATGTCACTGACCTTTGGACCTGTGTGTTCTTATCTATTGATTAAAGTGATAGAACTAGGTGATTTACAACAT
>NW_007260589.1:137661-143056 GCF_000164805.1 Carlito syrichta
AAGCGGTTTGGTGTGGATCTCCTCCGGCCCGGGTTGTGATGAGCTACCTGTGCCAGAGGCCGCGGCGGCGGGAGCGCTAGTGGGGGGAGGGGCTGCGGCAGCGGCGGGAGAGTGCAATGCAGTAAAACTGTCCAGTCATTGCGATGTTCCAGTGATAGCGATGGCCGAGCTCTGTCTGAAGAGCAGGCTGCAATGCTGGGGTCCCCAGCCTCCCAGGGCGAGAGTCAGAGACCCACTGCAGATCTCCCTTGCAGAGGGCTTCAGACACCGGGTTGCCCGGTCGCCATCTTGCCGCCCCATGATCCAAAAAACAATTTTTAATGTCCTTCATTGTTTTCCCATTCTCTTTATCATTTGTCACTGCTTCTCTCTGCTGATTTTGAGTTTATTTTCTTCTTCTTTTTCCAGTTGCTACATTGTAAAGTTACCTTGTTAATATGAACACTTTCTTCTTTTTAAAATACAGATGTTTTCAGCTGTAACTTTTCCTCTAAGAATTTTTTTGCATTATTTCCATTTATTGTGTTTTCATTTTTATTTGTCTCTCCAGATGTTCTAATTTGTCTAGGTTTTTTTCTCCTTAACCCATTGGTGGTGAGCAGCATGTTGTTTAGCATTGTTTGATGTTGCTATTTATTTGTAAGCTCACTCCATTATTGCCTGGGAACATATTTTTTTAATATTTTAATTGCTTAAATTAATTAAAAATTCATGTGACCTAACATTTGGTCTATTCTCAAGAACTTTTTATGTGCCTTTAAAGAGAGTGTATATTCTGCTATTTTGTATGAAGTACTCTTGATATTTTTTAATTTTTTTAGATTTCCAGATCAAATAAGATTTTAAAAGTAATTCAAAGTGAATAAAGTCATCCTCTCTTCACACTCCCTCATTCTATGCCAGTACAGAAGTTACTTGAGCCCACGGGTACTGAAACCTTGGCCAGGCTCTGTGCCAGTCTGTCAGCAATCAACACATACCACCCTGATTTTTGAAGGAAAAAAAAAAAGACTTGTTTTCCCAGGCTGAGATCATCACATTTTCTAAAATTTATCATACATTTTCTTTACCAAACTGTCTGCTGCATGCTAAGTGTTTACCTAGATTCCAGAGTTCCCAAATAGTTTCCTCAGACACATTATGCCAACACAATGATTGTTGTAGCGACCAATTCCTGAACTTCTTGTCTGCCGTCTTTGTGACATTACTCGTCTACTCCCATCATAGCATTAGCAGTGTTTCAATCTATGACAGCAGATGACATTTTCATGTAGTTAGATTTTCATAATTTTTCCCAACATTGTTTCGTGTAGTCTACCTTAATTATGATAGTCAATGTGCAGGTAAGCAGAAACTCTCCAAATTCATTTCAACCGACAGAAATATTAATATTGGTCTATGAATGCACTGATTTTCATACTAACTTAAAATTAATTTTAACTCCATGAGCTTAAAAAAACTGTGACCCTTCTGTTACCAAAATGACTGTCTTTGTCTCGCGTTTTGTCTATTTTCATGGTTTTGATTGTATACTATTAGCCATGCCGCATGTCACAAGGAGACAATAAAAGCACTACTAATTTAAAGCTAGTCTAACCACTGGCTAGAAAATAACAAGCCTCAACTCTTTCTTCATGCTTGTCACTTCTTCTTACTTTGTATATTCTTATTCATTCCTGTACATGGTCCCTATACAAAGTTGCTTTTTGCCGCTGTCTGGATTCCACTTGTGCTGGCCCTATCTTGTCCTTGTCAGCTCACTCTCTTTCCCTCTATTCCATGCCTTATTTTTGTTACAATATGAGTTTTACACAATTTCAAATTCAAAATGAGTCTTTAAAGAATACTGAGTCAATGTAAGTTTTTGATAGAAGTGATCTACCAACTCTTGAATCAGGATGTTTGACAAGCTTTAGGATATGGCCCTGACATTCCTATTGCTATTCATTTAAATTATTTTTCTTTGCAAATAAGAAAAACAATAATAAATAATGACTTAATTAAATGGTTGATTTATTGATATCAAATACAAGGAGTCTTTTTATTTTTATTTTTTGAGTTGGAGTCTCACTCATCGCCCAGGCTGGAGTGTAGTGGCACGCTCATGTCAACCCCAGCATCAACCCACTGGACTCTGGTGATCCTTCCACTTCAGTCTTACAAGTAGCCAGAACTACAGGTGCACACTACCACACTCAGTTAATTTTTGATGTATTGTAGAAATGAAGTCTCGCCAAGTTGCTGTGGCTGGTCTCAAACCCGCAGGCTTGGGCAATGCTCTCATCTTGGCCTCCCAAAGTGCTAGGATTACATGTTGAGCCACCAAGCCCGGCCACAAGGAGTCTCAAAGTGAGCCAGTCAAATAATAAAATGGTACCCCAAAGCATCAGAGAGTCAAGTGCTTTCCATTCCATTTTCTTCACCATATTTGGTACAGAAGCCTTCATATTTATGATTAAATACATCACAAGATGATGTCTACTCTAACTCCTGTTTCATTTTAAGTAAGAAGGAGAAATTAGAACAAGTGGCATGCTATGGTATGAATGCGTCCTCAAATTGTATGTTTTGGAAACTTAATCCCAAATGCAACCGTGCTGGGAGATGGGACCCAAAAGAGGTAAATAGGTAATGAGAGTTCTTTTCTCATAAATCAGTGAATGCCGTCACAACAGAAATGGATTAATTCTTCAGGGAGTGAAATTTCATAACAGTATGCTTTGCTCCCTCCTGCTCACTTACTCTTCCTTTATCTGGTCCTTTTACCTTCTGTCATGTGATGACAAAGCACAATGGCCATCCCTAGACACCAGCAATATGCTCTTGGACTTCTCAGCCTTCACAACCTGAGAAATAAATTTCCTTTAGATTACTCAGCCTGTGGCATTCTGGTACAGCAATACAAAATGCACCAAGACAGGGCACCAGTACACTTCTGCTTACATTTTCCGTCAGGAAACAAATATGCTGGGTGGCTCATCTAGCTGCAAAGATCTCATGAATGGAGTCTCTAGGCAGTGTCTGCATAACATACAGTAATTTTGTAAGTGCACTTTCCAGTTTCCATGTTAGGTCATGCTACAACATTGTCAGCAATTTTAAACTTACTGTGATGAAATATACCAGGCAACCATTTTTGAGAAAATTGCATCAAATTATTCCTAGGAAAAGCACAACCAACAGACTGAATTTACTATTGAAAGCTTGCTACACACCGTAAATGAAGTGTTTGGTGCTGTGATATTGACAACAAGTGCCGCTCTGCATCACGGACTCCTGCTTCTGCTAAAGCATCCAGAGGTCACAGGTATGACCAGAGATGATGAGCAAAGTTAATTTCAGAGAGAGATTGGGAAGATGTTGCTAGTCCCCTTCATCCTATTTCCCTATAGGAAGCTTCATTGTTTAAGCTTTTGGGACACCCACTGTACTCTGTGCAATTTCATGATGTGATTGAAATGGGACATCTTTGCACAAGAGGATGATAGAGAGTCGTGAAGACTGTGTGGCAATAGAAAAAGCCATAGCGCTCTAGTTCACTGCCTGGATTTCATGAGCAGTGATTTGTGGCAGGCAGAGCCAGCGTAAATTGGCCTAGGATTCCATGTTGATTTCATTATGAAAAGTCCACTTTGAACAGCAGAGAGAGAGAGAGAGAGTCAGGGTTTCAATCTGTCACCCAGGCTGGAGTGCAGTGGCATAATCACAGCTTATTTCAGTGTCAAACATTTGAGCTCTAATGATCTTTCCACCTCAGTCCCCAATTACCTGGGACTATAGGGACATGTTACCACACTTGAATGATTTATTGATTTTTGTGGAAACGAGGTATTTTGTTGTTGCTGTTGTTATTGCCTAGGCTGGTCTTGAACTTCTGCTCAAGCAAAACTCCAACCTCAGCTTCCCCATGTGCTGGGATTACATGTGTGAGCCACTGTGCCCAGGCAGTATTCTTGAAGCATTTTTGCTTCTTTGATTATACATTCCTGTGCTATGGTAGTAAATAATGGAAGCTATCAATTTTGAACCATAAATGAAAATCCTAGAAATGTAATGAGGCTTCAGGAGATAATTTTCAGTCAGGAAAGTGCTGCAAATAATTAGATTCATGAGAAATGCATTTTCATGAGGCAGAAGATGTACTGATGGAAATTTTAATATTCCAAAAATCTTTTCCATACCACTGATGTTTCACAAAATAAGAATTTTTGGAATGAGGATTGATAATTTTATTTTTTACACACAGAATACTTTAGAAAAGTACCTGATGCTGTTATGGATCAAATAGAAAATATGTTTTTCTGCAGCAGGATGCCAAATACTGACATTAACCTAATTATACATGAGGATTAGAAAATGATAGGAACAAGTCAACAAGTCTGAGACAAATTTCTGAGGCACAGAAATAAATGAAGGATGATCGAGAACTCCACACAAACATTAAGTTGTAACCTGCATGTCAGAAGTGGAAGATTTGTTAATCAAGAAAAGCTAATCTCTGTTCCTCACTCCCTCAGTATTTGGAGGTACGAAATGCTAAAAAAGAGAGAGAATGAGGTGGAAAAAGAGACTCTCCCGACCTAGGGTCCCTACACAGCTTCTTTCATCAAGTAACAGATGTTTCCCAAAGAAAACAAGAGACTCACTCTCTAGAGAACGTGAGTTTAAGAAGCCCTCTACCCAGGGACACTGGACAGGGATAGAGAGAAAAAGCAAAGTATAAGGCTGGAAAGAAAAGTGTAAGGCTTGCTAAGATTCCACTTGTTGAATTCTGACAGTTTTCGAGTGTTTTTTTCCGTCTTGCTTCCTCTATTTCAATAGCCAGATCTACTCTGGAGAGGGAAAAGCTTCAGATAAAAGACCTATAAATTTTGCTATCTTAATTTAAAAATTATCTCCAAATGACCAGCATGGTGAATGAAATAAAAATGTTTGCCCCAACAGAACAGGGCATGGATTTAAGAACACCAGGATTAAGAGAAAATCAAAAAAGTTTATTTAAACAGATATATCAGGTCATGTATGCCATAATCATGTAAAGGATCAGGAGTCAGAACCGCACCAGAATTCTCCAGAGTAATTATTAACTTGTGTATTACTAAAAAAAAAAAAAAGAGAGAGAGGGGGATTCATAGCTGCATTCATAGCTGGCCACATATTTTAGCCTCTGTTTTCCCTTTCTCCAATACTGTAAAATGTGCAGCAGCCAAATGTCCAAAACCAAGTCAGAAAAATTCACAAATTCTAAGAATCAGGAGACTTCATGTGGGAAACTGAGCATCAGGGAGGCTGCTGGGCACCAAGCCTAGAAAACAACCTCTTCAGAATGGACTGGGTAGATAACACAGATGTGGGAGGAGACATCAAGAGAAAAGGAAATAATTGACAGTCTGAA
>NW_007260589.1:143076-144122 GCF_000164805.1 Carlito syrichta
ACTGAGCTACTGTTGTAGTGCTCAGGTGGGGTGAGACAGCTGCAGTAACAAAAGAGTCAAACCGGTAGACAGCTGTCGAAGCAGTGTCTGGACATTAACCTTTGGGCATACATAAGTGGGCTGATTCTTCACTCCTTTCCTGATCTGAGGGTGGAGGAATAGAGGCAGTGATACTGTCCTCTTTAATCTACATGCCTGAGGGGCAGAGGCAGCGGTGAGGGTGGAGTCTAGGAGAAGCTCAATTGACTCTGTGCTACCACAGTGATCAGGAGGGGTTGAGGCAACCTCTTAATACCTAGACAAGGACCAGACTACTTCTCACCTGCTCTCCCTCAACCACGAGAGGTTGCAGTTCTACCTGGCTGGAAATCATGGAACTTCCTTCTAGGCCTATATGTGGGTGAGTCCACGGAAGTAATATTGGAAAGCTGCTGAAAGAGCCAGATCACTATAGCATTGTGGATGTGATTGGAGGTGTGGCACCCTGGGCGAGGTGCTTTTTCCTTCCTCAGTCTAGTGACTGGGGCACTACCTAACTGGAAAGTATAAAAGTGGTTGGCCCCCTAGCTCCCTCTCTGCCTCATGAGAGGAACAAAGATGTGATTGCATGGGTTGAGATTGGCCTGTCCATTCCCACAGAAAACCAACACCCACCTGGGGTCAAGCAGTGACCTATAGCCCCCAAATGAACTCTAGGTGGGTATGGCCAGAGCGCTGCTCCTGAGGTGGAAGAAATACCACTGGGGAGGGGGAATTCACCCAGGGAGGAGAGGGCACCCACACAGCACAGTCTACATCTTGAAACTCTGTCCTGAGATGTCCTTCCTTGATGCTGTGGTGGCAGCCAGCCTCACACCTGACAGGGAACAGAAACCTCCCCTGCTCCAATGGCCCTGAACGGTGCCTCTATCCAATCCCTGGCATTTTGCAAGAGTAGATTGGGGTAATGGTCAGCAAGGGGTCTCTCCATGACAAGGGTGGCAGATATCCATGGGAGATGTGTGAAATCCCAAGGTATTATCTCAGTCACTTACCTCTTCCCTTCT
>NW_007260589.1:144142-144570 GCF_000164805.1 Carlito syrichta
AGTATAAAACAAGTGTTGTTATTGTCATTGAAGAAGACGCCATTTACAACTAGATCATATATTTATTTCCAAAACTGCCATAAACAGATACTCTGGGCATTTCCAGTGCCAGTGGGGACTTCCATTTTAAACCATAATCCCCATGTGAGATACATGAAAACTAGTGATGAAATAGAGCAGCAATTGGAAACAAACACCAGCATGCAAGCCTGTGAATAAACAGAAGCTATTCATAAGGTTGCACCCACATACCCAAGTCCTCAGGACTTCAAATGGGATTAAAGAGAACTCCAGCAAAATTACTGTCACTGGCCTTAAACTCATCCATCTCGCTTACTGTATCTGTCTAGCTCAAAATGTCACTGACTTTTGGACCTGTGTGTTCTTATCTATTGATTAAAGTGATAGAACTAGGTGATTTACAACAT
>NW_007260589.1:144590-147223 GCF_000164805.1 Carlito syrichta
GGGCCAGATCTGTGGAACTTGGGATTGACTCAGTGTTTCCAAATGAAGGAAGCTAAACTGTGGGCGGTTTGAGTTCTGCAACTAGATACATCATCGAAGTACATGAGAGTGCCTCCTCAAATTTAAAGGCTATTAAGACATGGCTCACCTGCCTTTAGGAAACTATCTTACTCCGTGACTTCACTGAGCACCCTCCATGTGGTGTCCCTCATCCTCCGGGGTGAGCTCTGGGGTACAAGTATCAAGACTCACAGAATGAGAGAAGAGACAAAGAGACTCACATCCAGTTAGGAGAGCAGATGAGTAAACAGATAATTGTAATTCGGTAGGTCTGGGCTTTGGGAGAGAAAAGCACAGACTGCTGGCAGGGAGGGGACAGAGGTAGAAGCTGTCTGCTTCTTTCATACCTCTCAGTGATGCATAAAATGGAGTAAACAGTACTGTAATTGCAGAAATGACATTTGGACTGCCTCAAAAGAGGCAGAGAAAATGAGAAGAAGAGAATCAGAGCATTTTTAAGAAGGCACTGAACACAGGAGCAGGATATTTGCTCTAAATAAAGGATGACACAACATGGGACAAATAGGCGTGAAGTCAGGCAAACATTGAGAATGAAGCAGGATACTCTGCACTGATTTCAGAGCACCCTCCTCTTCCTCAAACCATAATCGTATTTCTCGGATACCAGATCTCCACACCTTCAATGTGTGTGCTGAGTCTCTGGCAGTGGAATCTCCTCTCTTTACTCTGTGACCTCTACTATCAGCTTTATATTTAGCACAATAGATACCAAAGTGAAAAGAACAGACACTTTCCTTCAAGAACTCACGTTATAGCACTATAGAAAAATGAATATGTAAATAGGAATTCATAATTCCAGGGGATCCATGCACTAATGAAAACATGGATTTGATGTTGAGGAAACCCAGAAAAAGCAATATTGTATTACTTGAGGTGCTTGCAGAGTGTGAAGCGAAAATGCAATTTTACCAATGTTGTGTATATAGTACAAGAAAAGTTCACTTTGGCCAAAGGAATAGCATGGTATAAAACTTAAACCTTCACTGTGTGTTTGAGATCGATGAAGATTATGTGTGGCTGGAACTGAAAATAGAAGACATGAGGAGTGGAAGGAAATGTTATGAAATATTTGGCTTGGAACATGAGACACAAGAAGGTGTGAGTGTCTCAATAAAGGCATAAAGGGAAACTGAAAATGTCAAGAGTAACTATAATGTGGGAATCACTAGTGAAGTTCCATCCATGGAGATGATTCTCAATGAATATTTGTTTAAAGAAGAGTGCCCGTTAAGATTAGCTGTTCATTCACTCATCATCAGAGAAATGCAAATCAAAACCACATTCAGATACCGCCTAACCCCAGTAACAGTAAGAATGGCCATCATTTATAAAACAAACAACAGCAGATGCTGGCAAGGATGGGAGAAAAAGGAACGCTTCTACACTGCTGGCGGGAATGCAAACTAGTGCAACCTCTTTGGAAGACAGTGTGGCGATTTCTGAAAGAACTGGAAATTGACCTTCCATATGACACAGCAACTAGATACATCATCGAAGTACATGAGAGCGCCTCCTCAAATTTAAAGGCTATTTAGACATTGCTCACCTGCCTTTAGGAAAGTATCTAGCTATATTCCCTATTGGGAATATACCCGGAGGAACTCAAATCATTCTACAAAAAAGATACCTGCACACGTATGTTTGTTGCAGTTCTTTTCACAGTAGCAAAGACATGGAACCAACCATGCTGCCCATCGAAGCTGGACTGGATTTTTTAAAAATGTGGTACATATGCACAATGGAATATTATGCTGCCATAACGAAGGACAAACATACGGACTTTGAAGCAACTGGGATGGATTTAGAGTCGATCATACCCAGTGATCTATCACAGAAACAAAGAAGAGAGTACCATATGTTCTCACTCATAAGCGAACCTTGAACAATTATCATAATTCTATAAGAAAGGGACTGGCAGTAGTGGAAAACCGTCAGGGGAGGATGGTGGGATTGGCAGTTGAGAGAAACTGCTAGGGGAGGGAGGGGCATACCTCATCAACAAGGGTGCCTGCATAATCAATGTTTGTATATCTAACCCTGAATTGTACCCCGCCATCTTTATAATGAAAAAAGATTAGCTGTTCAGCGCATAGCAAGTGTGTCCATTCTTTGTTCATTTGTCTATCCAACTATCCATAGATGGATTCAGCAATTCAAACATCCTTCTACCCAACCACTGTCCCATCCATCCATTCGTTCCTCCCTCCCTCCCTCTCGCCATCCATCCATTCATCCATCCATCTATCCATCCATTCATCCATCCTTCAAGTCATCCATTCATCTACCCACCTATCAATATAACCATTCTTAAAACATTAGCTGCGTATTCAGTTTGTGCCACTTACAAAGTATTTTTCCCAGTCACAGTGATAGCAAGGAGTAACTACCCTCTGTGTTTGTTATTTTCAGGAAAACGGATTTGTGTGGGAGAGGGACTGCCTCGCATGGAGCTGTTTTTATTCCTGACCACCATTTTACAGAATTTTTCCCTGAAATCGCCTATTGAGCCAGAGAACCTCAAGCCCCCTTTAGGTGGTGATGGAGTTCTTTCT
>NW_007260589.1:149964-151421 GCF_000164805.1 Carlito syrichta
GTGCATGAATTCTGACACTTAATGTCTATTCCTCCCTATTGTGGATCCCATCAATATTTCCCTAAAGTTTGTAGCTCTCCTGAACAAACTATCTCTCTGTCAAATTCAAACATCAAATAACTCTAGGTGACATTCCACCAAGAGAGCTTTCCTAACTTCTCCTCCCAACCTTTGTTTTTCTCTGTGCGAATCATTACGAGAACCAGCATGACTTCCTAGAACTCCATTTCTTTTATTTTTTAGCATGCGCTGTACACAAAAGAAGGATAATCTAAGAACTGGCCCAACAACTTATAGCACCTTTGATTTAGTACCTGCAGAGGAAATAGCTCGACATGATTATATACTAATCATTTTTTCTCTCTTTTATACTGAAAACATATTGGTAACTCAACATTAAATTAATATTAACAAGTGTAGTGGTCAATAGAGTGTTAAAGGGTATGGAAAACAGCAGATGTATTTGTGCAGTGAAACTGAGGAAACTTTCCTTAACAGAGGTTGAATGTTCACAAGATCATGAAGGAATGAGGAGATGTGAGACAGCATCTCAAAAAGGCATCACATACAGAATAAGGGAGGTGAAAGACACCTCAGAGGAGGGAGATTTGCCGAAGACAAGCTAGTAGCAGCCAGAACTTCTGTCCTTCTTCAGAGAGGAATAAAGCAGAGCTGGTAGGAGGGTGGCAAAGAAACAAATCCCTTGGCAACTGGGGTGATGTCAAGGTCCTTTGGGTCAACCAGAGACTTCAGTTCAAAGTTCTGTAAGATGGTGGTCAGGAACAAAAACAATTCCATTCGGGCCAGGCCCTCTCCCACACAAATCCGTTTTCCTGAAAATAACAAGCACAGAAGGGAGTGGCTCTTTTTTTAATAACTGTAACTGCAAAAAACACTATGTTTGTGATGGGCACAAAGAGAACATGCAGTAACTGTTTGATGAACCATGGGATTGGATTGCTATTTCACCAAACAGCTGATCCTAACTGTTACCCTTCATTCAACAATATTTATTATCAGCTACATACCAAACACTTCATTAAGTATTTACATATTGAAACTCTTGTTCCCAGACTGACATTCCATGATCTTCGCTTCCCCTCTTCCACTCCCTGTTCTCAGTTCCAGCCATACACACTTTTCATCAACCTCCAGCACATTGTGAAATTTCTAGTTTTAAATCATGCTGTTTCTTTTGGTCAAAATGCACTTCTTTATACTACATTCAGGAAATAGGTCATATTTAATCTCCTTTTTACTCTCTTATGATCCCCTCAAGCAATTAAATTTTGCTCTTTCTGGGTTTCACAACATCAGATGCATGCTTCCACTGAAAAATAAGCTACAATCTGACTGTGTCTCCATAAATTCATGTGAAAACTTAATCTCCATGCACAGTGCTAAAGCTGTGGCCTTTGGAGGTCAATAAATCATGAGGGTACTGCTTTTTCAGTTTG
>NW_007260589.1:151471-157903 GCF_000164805.1 Carlito syrichta
CAACCCATATAATAATGGTGCATTAACACATTTTGATTTCTCAATTAAGAAGATTAAAAGTGTGTAATCTGGCTAGGCTTGGTGGTTCATGTCTGTAATCCCAGCACTTTGAGAGGCCAAGGTGGGAGGACTGCTTGAGCTCAGGAGTTCAAAACCAGCTTAGGAAATAGGGCAAGACCTTGTCTCTATTGTAAAAATTAAAAATTAAAAAATTTAGCCAGGTACAGTGGCATGCATCTGTAGTTCCATCTATTCAGGAGGCTGAGACGGAAGGATCATATAAGCCCAGGATAAAGAAACTACCATGAGCTGTGATCATGCCACTGCACTCCAGCCTGGGCGACATAGTGAGACCCCCAATTTTTTTTTAAAGTATAATATATAACTTGGAGTTTTTATTGAAGAGATACCAATTTTTACTTTCTCTTCTGTAACTTATCTAAATGATTTGTCTATGTTTATATTATCTTAGAGGATTGGTTGGCAACAGCAAGTTGTAATACAGTATGCATGGTTATAAGCCCTGTCTTGCGAACAAATGTTTTAACCCCAAGTGTATATGTGCACTATTTATATAATATATATTATGTGAGTATACATTCATATATACATATATAATAGATGTGTATGTATGTCTATACCCATACTTTAGCTATAAAATGTATACCAAAGTGTAAGTAACTTCTTGAAGATGAGCTGTGAGAAGGGTAATGAGTGATGCCACTTCTCATATCATACACTTCAAGAAGACAGGAAAAGAGATGAGCATAATTTGACATAATAAGATGTTAATCATCTATGCTATAGAGATGTCATGAGGCTAATGATTTCAGGACCTTACCATAAAATGATCATTCCACTTATGTTCAGGTAAAACAATGAAGTAGAAACTCAAAAAGATAAAACCTGGGAATTCCTCTCACAAATTGTGTTCATATTTGGAGAGAGAAGAATAACACTCAGAACACATGAGTAGAGGTACAAAAACATATATTCATACTTGACTCTTAATTGGAAACATAAAGGGATAAAAATAATCCAAATATTCATTTAGGATTTAAGGACAGCCACTTTATAGTGGCACTGTGAAAACACCAAAGTAGGTGCATGAATTCTGACACTTAATGTCTATTCCTCCCTATTGTGGATCCCATCAATATTTCCCTAAAGTTTGTAGCTCTCCTGAACTAACTATCTCTCTGTCAAATTCAAATGTCAAATAACTCTAGGTGACATTCCACCAAGAGAGCTTTCCTAACTTCTCCTCCCAGCCTTTGTTTTTCTCTGTGCGAATCATTACAAGAACCAGCATGACTTCCGAGAACTCCATTTCTTTTATTTTTTAGCATGCACTGTACACAAAAGAAGGAGAATCTAAGAACTGGCCCAACAACTTATAGCACCTTTGATTTACTACCTGCAGAGGAAATAGCTCGACATGATTATATACTAATCATTTTTCTCTCTTTCATACTGAAAACATATTGGTAACTCAACATTAGATTAATATTAACAAGTGTAGTGGTCAATCGAGTGTTAAAGGGTACGGAAAACAGCAGATGTATTTGTGCAGTGAAACTGAGGAAACTTTCCTTAACAGAGGTTGGATGTTCACAAGATCATGAAGGAATGAGGAGATGTGAGACAGCATCTCAAAAAGGCATCACATACAGAATAAGGGAGGTGAGAGACACCTCAGACCCTCTGTCCTTCTTCAGAGAGGAATAAAGCAGAGCTGGTAGGAGGGTGGCAAAGAAGCAAATCCCTTGGCAACTGGGGTGATGTCAAGGTCCTTTGGGTCAACCAGAGACTTCAGTTCAAAGTTCTGTAAGATGGTGTTCAGGAACAAAAACAATTCCATTCGGGCCAGGCCCTCTCCCACACAAATCCATTTTCCTGAAAATAACAAGCAAAGAAGGGAGTGGCTCTTTTTTTAATAACTGTAACTGCAAAAAACACTATGTTTGTGATGGGCACAAAGAGAACATGCAGTAACTGTTTGATGAACCATGGGATTGGATTGCTATTTCACCAAACAGCTGATCCTAACTGTTACCCTTCGTTCAACAATATTTATTATCAGCTACATACCAAACACTTCATTAAGTATTTACATATTGAAACTCTTGTTCCCAGACTGACATTCCATGATCTTCGCTTCCCCTCTTCCACTCCCTGTTCTCAGTTCCAGCCATACACACTTTTCATCAACCTCCAGCACATTGTGAAATTTCTAGTTTTAGATCATGCTGTTTCTTTTGGTCAAAATGCACTTCTTTATACTACATTCAGGAAATAGGTCATATTTAATCTCCTTTTTACTCTCTTATGATCCCCTCAAGCAATTAAATTTTGCTCTTTCTGGGTTTCCACAACATCAGACACATGCTTCCACTGAAAAAATAAGCTACAATCTGACAGTGTCTCCATAAATTCATGTGAAAACTTAATCTCCAATGCAACAGTGCTAAAAGCTGTGACCTTTGGGAGGTCAATAAATCATGAGGGTTCTGCTTTTTCAGTTTGGAAGCACCAGATCAATGCCCAAAGTCCCACATATCTGGCCCAATAATGAGGAGGTATCATGAGGGAGAAGCATATGGGAGTTGGGAGTGGAAATCCTGATTATGTACAAATATCAATTCTGCCAGACCCAGATAAGGTACCATGTAAGTTCCAAGTGATCCCAAAAGATGACTTTGTTCCCTGAGGTATAAATGGAAATTAATTTTTATTACCCGTCGAGAAAGGCATGAAGTAGTCACTTTTCTTAAAGTTGCCACATTCATCCAGAAAGTGGCCAGGGTCAAACTTTTCTGGGTTGGGGAATTCTTTGTTGTCATACAGCACAGCTGTTAGAGATGTTAATATGGTCGTGCCCCGGAAACAACAAACATAGATAGCACAAGTTATAAGGAAGTAATGGAAGAAAATGAAACAATGGTAACCACATGGTTAAATCTTTTTATCTATAGTTGGGATAATTGTGATCCAAAGACGAGCAGTAACATTTTCAGACAGGTAGATCCAGTAATAAAAGCCATCAGTTTAAAAACAGGGACACGGTTCTTGCTAAAGTAGCCTCCGATCACATTTGAACTCCAGAGTGCTAGGATACTTGGGTACTAAATTTTCTGAATGTTTTTATCATCAAGCTTGGACACTGGTGTTTGTACATGTTTGCTGCTTTGGTGCATCGCTTCAGTTTTTGCAGATCTCGTATGCACACTATGGTTTCATATGAAGTCTCTTGTGGCACTTGAAATGTCAGCAGTATCTGTCCACAGATCATTTTGAAAATATGCATGATGTAGTTTAAAATGGCATCTTAAGAGATGGTAAAAACAAATAGCATGTATAGAATTGTTAAATGATCATCTTTGCCTTGCAAGTTGTTTGCCTTAATTTTAAAATTCAAAGAAGACATTCATTTCAGACTCATGGCTTAAAAACACAGAAAGGATAATCACTTTGTAGCAATTCACACAGGAATCATCAAGTAGGCAAGGCTTAATCAAAGCTAAAAATAAAAATAAAACCTTTAGGTGCATAATTTGTGAAGCAGGATTTTCACACTGTCTTAAAGTATCATGCCACTGATTATTTAAATTACATATAAAAAGAAGAAGAATGGAGAAATCTTGCAATGGAAAAGTCTGGCAGATACCACTTTATTAGTTGAGGAACTTAGCATAACCAGTGATGTCATAAGGGATATTATGTGTCCTTGCCTCACCAATGTGACTCAGTAAGATAGTCAAAGCACCTATGTAATTTTCTTGCCAAACCTGTTACTGGATTTTAATCTATAGAAAAAGATTTCACAAAACCACCTTACAGAACATTTTAAATGATTACTGGCCTAGACTCTTCAAAAAGGTCAACTTACTGAAAGGAAACAAAGGAAAGGGATTGTCCTTTGTTACAAGAGTCTAGAGGGGCACAAAACCCAAATTTTGTGCTTGTTTTTTGACTGAATAGTGAATTGCAAAAAATAGCAACAAACTTTTTTGAAAAAAAAATGTGGTACATATACACAATGGAATATTATGCATTCATAAAGAACAAACATATGAACTTTGCAGCAACGTGGATGGATTTACAGTCAATAATACTCAGCGAGCTATCACAGAAGCAAAGAACAGAGTACCACATGTTCTCACTCATGAGCACACCCTGAACATTTACCATAATACTATAAGAAAAGGATTGGCAGTAGCGGGATACTGTTGGGGGTGGGGAGAACACAGCATCAATAAGGGTATCTGATCTGAAACCAAATGAATTGGGGACCAAAGGGAGGCCCAAACTTTACCTGTATTGTATCCATTGTATACCTAAACCTGAACTGAACCCCCATATAAATATTTTTTAATCTGTGGTATAATAAAAATTAATTTGTCTTTTTTAAAAAAGATGCAAAACCACATATATTTTCAAAAAATGTTACCAAAATTATTGAAAATTCAAAAAGAAAAATTGAAGCATGCCCATTATTACTCTATATCATAAATAAAAAATTATTTAAAATGTCTCATTGATCTAAATGTAAGAGCTGAAACTCTAAGGTCTAGGAAAAAAAGACAAATATTAAGACCTTGTGTTGGCAAATTTTCAGATAGAGCACAAAAGCACAAATCAACCTCACATATTTGCCCAAAATTCTACTCAGTAAAAATGTCTTAAACTGAGGTCAATATATAGCACTCCATATGCAAATTCAGTCTGCCACTTGTTTTAATACTGTCCATAAGGCAGGAATACTTACACTGAGAAATGCAAATGAAGAATAATATATTTGAAACAAAACAACTTTATATAAAATTTTTATTTTCATTCAAATTGGAACTTATTCGTCTCCAATCAATTATGCAGTGTCTATAACCGCCTTCCTGATATGCTACATTTGCAGAATTCAGTATTGCATCAGAAACCCTATGGCCTGAAAAGTCATGAAATATTTAGAATCTTTCACATCTCTTACTTCATTATAACTTGTTTTATCTATGTTTTCAAGGACCACCATATTCATATTTAGAATTTAAGAAAAAGTTTGACAACTCTTGTCGTAGACCATTATCCCCATGTGGGTCAGTGACTACAGCCTTTGGCAGAAGAACTCGCTTTTTGTTGTGTAAGAGGATGAGATCAAGTACATGGTATTGTGTATTTCTATACTAGGCAGTCCCATGCAGAGTTGCCAGAGACCAGCTCCAGTTGGGTTCAGAGTACCCCAAAGGTGGAGAAGGCATCAGCAATTGGGGGGAAGGAGAAAGAGAGAGAGAGAGAGAGAGAGAGAAAGAAAGAGACTGAACTCCAGTCTAGTGCAGAAGCAATGTGTGTCATTGGGAATTACCATGGGTCTTTTATACACAAAGTCAGATGTGGGAGGGGTGTCCCCCACCCACCTGAAACCTTAATCCATGAAAACTTAATCAATGATTGCCTTTAAACCCTTTTCATATGATAATCTTAAAATCCCATAACAAAGGATAACCTAATCCATGACTGACATATTCTATAAACTTTTTCACCCTAAGCTGATTGATTTATGCTAAGTTAATTCTAATGAAGCTTAAGTATTTACTTTACAAAGGAAAGTGGCCCATCCCTGAATGTTTGGAATGTGGCCCAGTCCAAATTTCACAGTGGGCTACCTGCAAGTAACCCAGCCGCATTCTTTCAACAAAGTGGCTGTCTTCTAAAACTATATTCTACAATTTACACCTTCAATAAATCTTAAGATCATGACCCAGAAGCCTGTGACCAATACTAAGGCTCTTAGATGTGATACGAGTTTGAATTATAAGTTGTGTGAAAGCCAAAACTGCAGTTTATGGAAGAATGGGAGCAATGAGCTTCTGAAGTTAGCTAGTGTTCATGCCGATCTCAGAGTTTCTATGTTTTTGGCTCACAGGAGCTTAATCTGGTTAGTACTGAGAAGAAAGGGGGGAGGAAATGGGGTCAAATAGCATTATATAGAAATGACAACTACATTTGCATGTTCATTGCAGCATTATTTACAATAGTAAAAACATGGAGCCAACTTAAGTGTCCATTAATGGATGACCGGATTGAAAAATGAGAGATATATAGACTAGATAGAGATAAAGATATTGATGCTAAAGATAGATAGATATTCATATAATGGAATGGAACTTAGTCATAAAACAGAACAAAGTCAGGTATGTTGCACCATCATGGATAAAACTAGAATCTGTTATTTTAAGTGAATTAACTCAGAAACAAAAAACCAAACACCACATGTCTTCACTTATACGTGGGAGCTACATAACGTGTACACTTTCACATAGAGACTGCATAATAGACACTGAAGCCTTGGAAGAGTGGAAGGGTGTGAGGGGAGTGAAGGATGAGAAATGTACTTAGTGGCTACAATGTACACCATTCAGGTTCTGGCTCTACTAATAG
>NW_007260589.1:157953-159187 GCF_000164805.1 Carlito syrichta
CAGGTAGATCCAGTAATAAAAGCCATCAGTTAAAAACAGGGACACGGTTCTTGCTAAAGTAGCCTCCGATCACATTTGAACTCCAGAGTGCTAGGATACTTGGGTACTAAATTTTCTGAATGTTTTTATCATCAAGCTTGGACACTGGTGTTTGTACATGTTTGCTGCTTTGGTGCATCACTTCAGTTTTTGCAGATCTCGTATGCACACTATGGTTTCATATGAAGTCTCTTGTGGCACTTGAAATGTCAGCAGTATCTGTCCACAGGTCATTTTGAAAATATGCATGATGTAGTTTAAAATGGCATCTTCAGAGATGGTAAAAACAAATAGCATGTATAGAATTGTTAAATGATCATCTTTGCCTTGCAATTTGTTTGCCTTAATTTTAAAATTCAAAGAAGACATTCATTTCAGACTCGTGGCTTAAAAACACAGAAAGGATAATCACTTTGCAGCAATTTACACAGGAATCATCAAGTAGGCAAGGCTTAATCAAAGCTAAAAATAAAAATAAAAATAAAACCTTTAGGTGCATAATTTGTGAAGCAGGATTTCACACTGTCTTAAAGTATCATGCCACTCATTCTTTAAATTACATATAAAAAGAAGAAGAATGGAGAAATCTTGCAATGAAAAATTCTGGCAGATACCACTTTATTAGTTGAGGAACTTAGCATAACCAGTGATGCCATAAGGGATATTATGTGTCCTTGCCTCACCAATGTGACTCAGTAAGATAGTCAAAGCACCTATGTAATTTTCTTGCCAAACCTGTTATTGGATTTTAATCTCTAGAAAAAAATTGCACAAAACCAGCTTACAGAACATTTTAAACAATTACTGGCCTAGACTCTTCAAAAAGGTCAACTTACTAAAAGGAAATAAAGGAAAGGGATTGTCCTTTTCACAAGAGTCTAGAGGGGCACAAAACCCAAATTTTGTGCTTGTTTTTTGACTGAATAGTGAATTGCAAAAAATAGCAACAAATTTTTTGAAAAAAAATTGCAGTACATATACACAATGGAATATTATGCATCCATAAAGAACAAGCATATGAACTTCGCAGCAATGTGGATGGATTTACAGTCAATAATACTCAGTGAGCTATCACAGAAACAAAGAACAGAGTACCACATGTTCTCACTCATGAGCACACCCTGAACATTTACCCTAATACTATAAGAAAAGGATTGGCAGTAGCGGGATACTGTTGGGGGTGGGGAGAACACAG
>NW_007260589.1:159237-160042 GCF_000164805.1 Carlito syrichta
CCAAGGAATACAGGCATCCTTTAGGAGCTAAAAGAGGCAGGAAAGCATATTCTTCCCTGGAGACTCCAGAAGGAAACAGAACTACCGATTCTGATTTTAACCCAACCATGGGTACTTGCCAACCCATATAATAATGGTGCATTAACACATTTTGATTTCTCAATTAAGAAGATTAAAAGCATGTAATCTGGCTAGGCTTGGTGGCTCATGTCTGTAATCCCAGCACTTTGAGAGGCCAAAGTGGGAGGACTGCTTGAGCTCAGGAGTTCGAAACCAGCTTAGGAAATAGGGCAAGACCTTGTCTCTATTGTAAAAATTAAAAATTAAAAAAATTAGCCAGCTACAGTGGCATGCATCTGTAGTTCCATCTATTCAGGAGGCTGAGACGGAAGGATCATATGAGCCCAGGATAACGAAACTACCAAGAGCTGTGATCATGCCACTGCACTCCAGCCTGGGCGACAGAGTGAGACCCCAAATTTTTTTTAAAAGTATAATGTATAACTTGGAGTTTTTATTGAAGAGATACCAATTTTTACTTTCTCTTCTGTACCTTATCTAAATGATTTGTCTATGTTTCTATTATCTTAGAGGATTGGTTGGCAACAGCAAGTTGTAATACAGTATGTATGGTTATAAGCCCTGTCTTGCAAACAAATGTTTTAACCCCATGTGTATGTGTGCACTATTTATATAATATATAGTATGCGAATATACATTCATATATACATATATAATAGATGTGTATGTATGTCTATACCCATACTTTAGCTATAAAATGTATCCCAAAGTGTAAGTAACTTCT
>NW_007260589.1:160092-162836 GCF_000164805.1 Carlito syrichta
CTAAATGTAAGAGCTGAAACTCTAAGGTCTAGGAAAAAAAGACAAATATTAAGACCTTGTTTTGGCAAATTTTCAGATAGAGCACAAAAGCACAAATCAACCTTACATATTTGCACAAAATTCTACTGAGTAAAAATGTCTTAAACTGAGGTCAATATATAGCACTCCATATGCAAATTCAGTCTGCCACATGTTTTAATACTGTCCATAAGGCAGTAATACTTACACTGAGAAATGCAAATGAAGAATAATGTATTTGAAACAAAACAACTTTATATAAAATTTTTATTTTCATTCAAATTGGAACTTATTCATCTCCAATCAATTATGCAGTGTCTATAACCGCTTTCCTGATATACTACATTTGCAGAATTCAGTATTGCATCAGAAACCCCATGGCCTGAAAAGTCAACAATATTTAGAATCTTTCAATTCTCTTACTTCATTATAACTTGTTTTATCTATGTTTTCAAGGACCACTATATTCATATTTAGAATATAGGACAAAGTTTGACAACTCTTGTGGTAGACCATTATCCCCATGTGGGTCAATGGCTACAGCCTGTGGCAGAAGAACTCGCTTTTTGGTGTGTAAGAGGATGAGATCAAGTACATGGTATTGTGTATTTCTATACTAGGCAGTCCCATGCAGAGGTGCCAGAGACCAGCTCCAGTTGGGTTCAGGGTACCCCAAAGGTGGAGACGGCATCGGCAATTGGGGGGAAGGAGAAAGAGAGAGAGAGAGAGAGAGAGAGAAAGAAAGAGACTGAACTCCAGTCTAGTGCAGAAGCAATATGTGTCATTGGGAATTACAGCGGGTCTTTTATACACAAAGTCAGATGTGGGAGGGGCATCCCCCACCGACCTGAAACCTTAATCCATGAAAACTTAATCAACGATTGCCTTTAAACCCTTTTCATATGATAATCTTAAAATCCCATAACAAAGGATAACCTAATCCGTGACTGACATATTCTATAAACTTTTTCACCCTAAGCTGATTGATTTATGCTAAGTTAATTCTAATGAAGCTTAAGTATGTACTTTACAAACGAAAGTGGCCCATCCCAGAATGTTTGGAATGTGGCCCAGTCCAAAGTTCACAGTGGGCTACCTGCAAGTAACCCAGCCGCATTCTTTCAACAAAGTGGCTGTCTTCTAAAACTATATTCTACAATTTACACCTTCAATAAATCCTAAGATTATGACCCAGAAGCCTGTGACCAATACTAAGGCTCTTAGATGTGATACGACTTTGAATTATGAGTTGTGTGAAAGCCAAAACTGCAGTTCATGGAAGAATGGGAGCAATGAGCTTCTAAAGTTAGCTAGTGTTCATGCCGATCTCAGAATTTCTATGTTTTCGGCTCACAGGAGCTTAATCTGGTTAGTACTGAGTAGAAAGAGGGAGGAAATGGGGTCAAATAGCTCCGAACGCATCCTAGTGGTCTCAGGGTCAACGGCCCTTCCTGATCCCTAATGCTCAGTGGGCCTCCATGGCTGGCTCCCAACACAGAGGAGAATGAATGGGACATTCCTTTGAGGCTCTGAGTTCACAGTGCTCAAAAGACCCCAGGCACCGCATGGGCCACCCTGCAGAGGGTGAAGAAGTACCACATCAGATTTAACACTTCATTCAAGCAGGTCCCCAGGGCTGATGCATTGGATGGGAAAGACAGGCAATCTTTATCTGATTCTTTAGTCTGTTTCTCATTTCATTTGCTATAGGGAATAAACAAGTTTCATTAATATTACACTCAAAACCCAAATGTTGAAGAATACAAGTATTCTCCTGATGGTGTCCTTCGGTGAAAGTTTGGTTCAAGTCCTAACCCTTGTATCAAATCAGTGATTATCAGGGCAAGCACCATAACTTCTCACCATATGCTGAAATTAACTCAAGATTAACTAAACACTTAAATGTAAACCCTAAAACTTTTAAAATCTTAAAATAAAAGACATTAAAAAACACTTCTGGACTTTAGTCTAGACAAAAAATTCATGGCAAAGACCTCAAAATCACAAGCAAAATAAACAAAAGATACACAACAGGAATTTAACAAAACTAAAAGACTTCTATATAGCAAAAGCAATCATCAGTAGAGTGACGAGCCACCTGCAGAATAGGAAAAGAAATATTTGCAAACTGTGCATCTGACTGAGGACCAGTACCTAAAATCTACAAGGAATTTAAACATCTCAACAACAGCAAAACTACTTCATTGAAAAGTAAGCAACTGGCATGAAGACACATTTTTAAAAGAAGACATAGAAGTGACCAGCACCATATGAAAAACTGCTGAACATCATTGATCACCAGAGAAATGCAAATTAAAATCACAGTGAAGTACCAACTTACACCAGGCAGAATAGCTATGATTAAAAAGTCAAAAAAGATGTTGGGAAGGATGTGAAGAAAAAGGAATATTCACACACTGTTAGTGGGAATTTAAATTAATACAACCTCCGTCAAAACAGTATAGAGATCACTCAAAGAACTAATAATTGAACTTCCATTTGATCCAGCAAACCTCCTACCATACCGGGATGACTAAAACATGTATATACATTTTAAGAGATGTTATATATGTATTACTTTTTGAAGTTGAATTGAATTAATGTAGCAATGTGTAGTATGACGTTCACTCAAAATATGG
Source organism: Carlito syrichta (assembly GCF_000164805.1). Lineage (NCBI taxonomy): Eukaryota > Metazoa > Chordata > Mammalia > Primates > Tarsiidae > Carlito > Carlito syrichta. The sequence continues at coordinate 162,750 of NW_007260589.1, forward strand.
CATTAATCTTTTGTTATCAATATATATTGACTATTACAATTTTAATACAATTTTTTTCTTAAAATGTGTATGCATGTTGTACCACCC
>NW_007260589.1:163324-164819 GCF_000164805.1 Carlito syrichta
AGCAAATCGTATCTTTGTGCATATGCATATATATTTTGGGAGGAAAGTGAAGTCAAAATATACAATCATATCAATAGATGATGGGAAACAATTGTATAAAATTGTATATATACTCATGATGAAAGTATATATATAAGTAAGAAAAGAGGGCAAACTTCTTTCATCTCATAAATAATAGCTAACAAAATCTACCAAAATCAAAATTCTCAATAGCAAAATAGCTAAGTATCCATCCATCCCTAGCAGTTCAGAAATAAAACAAGGCTGCCCACTATCACCAGTGCTGTTCAGAGCTATCCTGGAAATCTTTGTCAGTGCAATAGTGCAATAAAGAGAATTTAAGAACTGGAAAATAATAAATAGAACAAATATTAACCCAGTAGCAAGATGTACACACAAATTTCAGAATAAATCTACAGATGAAGTATTATCAGTGATTAGTAAATTTAGCAAAATTCTTAGATCAAAATAATCAGAATTATAAAAATCAATACTATGTCAATATATCAGGTAAAAGAAATGGAAATGGCATTTTATTAATTTATAACAACAAAAATATGACTGATCTCATAAAAACCTAGCAAGAGATTTTAAATCGCCTCACTGACAACACATTACTACAAATAAAAATAAAGGAAAGCCCAAATAAATTAGGAGCAAAACCATATTCATGAATTAAAAGAATCAAATGTGTCACAGTGGCAACTCTTTCTAAATTGATATGTAGATTTAATGTCACCCTGATAGAAATCCCAGCCATGTATTTTGGAAAATTAACAAACTGATACTTTTAAAATTTATTTGGGAATGTAAACACCTAAGCATAATAAAAATTATAAAGGACAAAATCATGGACTAACAGCAACTAGAATGCACTTAGAGCCTATCACACTCAGGGATCTATCACAGAATCAAAGAACAGAGTACCACATGTTGTCACTCATAAGTGGACGCTCAACATTTACCACGATACAGTAAGAAAGGGATTGGCAAAAGGTGGAAACTGCCAAAGGAGGGGGAGGGCACATAACAGTAACAAGGGTACCTGATCTCAAAACAGGCGAAATGGGGACCAAGGGGAGGCCTAAACTTTACCTGTATGATGACCACAGGTGTACCTAATCCTGTATTGTACCACACATCTATAAAATAAAAATAATCTGCAAGAAACAGAACAGATCTGGAGGGCACACTGCCAGGTACCAAATCATACTATAAAACTTTATAGCCCAAACCGGAAATAGCACAAAATCTGTCAATCTTCCACAAGTGTGCTTTACACCTCGGTCATCATATGTTGATGGAGGACGTACTGACAGGTATCTAATCAAGTTATAAAACTTTAGAGCACAAACTGGAAACAGCACAAAGTCTGTCAATCCGCCACATGTATGGGGTCTTACAGCTCTCTTATCGTGTGTTCACTTGCTGGAAACTTGGAGCCGTATCACAAATTTGGGGTCTTCAAGAGCACCGAGATGCCGTGCGAGGAACA
>NW_007260589.1:164869-165577 GCF_000164805.1 Carlito syrichta
GACTTCACTATTGAGAAACATATTCATGTAACAAAACAGTACTGTATTCCTTCTATCTAAATCTATCTATACCTATATGTCTAGCTCTGTCTCTGTCATCTGTATATAGATATAAATACTAAAACTCTGAACAATATGTAGCAAATCGTATCTTTGTGCATATGCATATATATTTTGGGAGGAAAGTGAAGTCAAAATATACAATCATATCAATAGATGATGGGAAACAAATGTATAAAATTGTATATATACTCATGACGAAAGTATATATACAAGTAAGAAAAGAGGGCAAACTTCTTTCATCTCATAAATAATAGCTAACAAAATCTACCAAAATCAAAATTCTCAATAGCAAAATAGCTAAGTATCCATCCATCCCTAGCAGTTCAGAAATAAAACAAGGCTGCCCACTATCACCAGTGCTGTTCAGAGCTATCCTGGAAATCTTTGTCAGTGTAATAGCGCAATAAAGAGAATTTAAGAACTGGAAAATAATAAATGGAACAAATATTAACCCAGTAGCAAGATGTACACGCAAATTTCAGAATAAATCTACAGATGAAGTATTATCAGTGATTAGTAAATTTAGCAAAATTCTTAGATCAAAATAATCAGAATTATAAAAATCAATACTATGTCAATATATCAGGTAAAAGAAATGGAAATGGCATTTTATAAATTTATAACAACAAAAATATGACTGATCTC
>NW_007260589.1:165627-180597 GCF_000164805.1 Carlito syrichta
ATAAGATACTTAACAGATCATCAATTTAGTTGTTTAGTTGTTAAAACTGGTATAGTCATAGAATAGTAGGCTGAATCATGTCTTGATGTTGTGAGATCATCCTTAATATTCCAGGTGGGCTCAGTGTAACCACAAGATCTCTACAAATGGGAGGTGGAATGAGAAGAGTTCATAGTAGGAAATGTCACAACAGAAGCAAGGATCTGAAGTGAAACAAGGAAGAGTTCCTAACCAAGGAATACAGGCATCCTTTAGGAGCTAAAAGAGGCAGGAAAGCATATTCTTCCCTGGAGACTCCAGAAGGAAACAGAACTACCGATTCCTGATTTTAACCCAACCATGGGTACTTGCCAACCCATATAATAATGGTGCATTAACACATTTTGATTTCTCAATTAAGAAGATTAAAAGCATGTAATCTGGCTAGGCTTGGTGGCTCATGTCTGTAATCCCAGCACTTTGAGAGGCCAAAGTGGGAGGACTGCTTGAGCTCAGGAGTTCGAAACCAGCTTAGGAAATAGGGCAAGACCTTGTCTCTATTGTAAAAATTAAAAATTAAAAAAATTAGCCAGCTACAGTGGCATGCATCTGTAGTTCCATCTATTCAGGAGGCTGAGACGGAAGGATCATATGAGCCCAGGATAACGAAACTACCAAGAGCTGTGATCATGCCACTGCACTCCAGCCTGGGCGACAGAGTGAGACCCCAAATTTTTTTTTAAAGTATAATGTATGACTTGGAGTTTTTATTGAAGAGATACCAATTTTTACTTTCTCTTCTGTAACTTATCTAAATGATTTGTCTATGTTTCTATTATCTTAGAGGATTGGTTGGCAACAGCAAGTTGTAATACAGTATGTATGGTTATAAGCCCTGTCTTGTGAACCAATGTTTTAACCCCATGTGTATGTGTGCACTATTTATATAATATATATTATGTGAATATACATTCATATATACATATATAATAGATGTGTATGTATGTCTATACCCATAGGAATGATTTCTCTGAGTTCTCCCTTCACATCTTTCTATTTCTTCAAAATCTAGTCAGCATTCAACCTCCACTAAGGAGAGGTTTCTGAGCTTCACAGCACAAATATATCTGCTGTTTCTCATACTTTGTAACATGAGCATTGACTGCCACGTATGCTAACAGTTAAGTAACTAATGTTAAGTTACTAATATGTGGTCCTATGAAACAGAGAAAATATCTGTACCTGAGAATCCACAGCCATTTCTCCAGTCCCTGTTCTAAATAGTGTTATTAATTGCTGGGTCAGTTCTCAGACATTTTTCCCTTGTGCATCATGTAAGTAAGAAATGAAATAAAAGAGTGTTCCAGGAGGCCATGTTGGTCCTCATGTTGATAAATATAAAGAGGCACAGAGTAGAAGAAGGTAGAGAATCTCTCTTGGATGAGTGTCAGCGAGAGATAAAAGGAGGTTGGGATTTGAAGGAGAGAAAGTGTGCCCAGCTTCAACCTGTGGGAAAGTATTGAGAGAAATAACTCTTACCCCTACCTATCTCCCCACTTTACGAGTCCCCAGTGTCTGTTGTTCCCCTCTTTATGGCTGTGTATATCCAAAGTTTGGCTTTCCCTTATAAGAGAGAACATTTACTTTTCTGTTTCTGTGTAAATCTGCTTAGAATAATGGCCTCACGCTGCATCCACATTGCTGCAAATACCATCATTTCATTCTTTAGCATGACTGTATTCCATGGTGTATATGTATGCCACATTTTCTTTATCTACTCCACCATTTACAGGCACCTAGGTTGGGTCCACGTTTATGTTATTGTGAATAGTGCTGCAATAGAAATGCAGGTGTCTTTTTGGTAGAGCAATTTATGCCATTTTGAGTACATACCCAGTAGTGGGATTGCTGGGTCAAATGGTGCAACTATTTTAGGCTCTTTGAGAAATCCCCGAACTGTTCTCCACAAGGGGTAAGCTAATTTACCTTTCCAAAAATAGTGTATGACATTCCCTTCTCTCTGCAACTTCATCAACATCTGTTGTTTTTGACTTCTAACAATAGCCATTCTGACTGTTGTGAGATAGTACCTCTGTGGCTTTCATTAGCATTTCTCCGAAATTTCTCTGTGGTCAATGTAGAGAGAAAAAGTGTGTGTGCAAAGAAAAGCTATAATGCAGCTGTTGCTACATTATGCCCTGTGCATTGTTTCCGGTTCTTATTAGCTATCTATAGACTAACCTAGATTCCTGAATTCTAGATTCCTCCAATCCCACCTTCTTCCATTGAATGACTAAAAATGGGAACTGCTCTGTTCCTGAAGCCTTAAAAGATGAAACTAGATAAATTTTAAGGGACAAATCTCATGCCTGATGTATGGGTGTGGGGTAAATGCAGGACATTCCCCCACTCTCCCCACCCCTGCTGACAACTGTCTTCCAACTGGAAGGATGGCCTCTGGCCAAGGCCACCTGTGTCCAATCAAAATGCCCTTAAAGATACGCATATCTGTGAACTTAAGACAGTTTCCGAGAGAAAACATCTTTGTTTCTGCTTCTTCGCACATAATGTTATTGTTGTGTCTTGCTCCCTTTCCCACGCTGGGGGAATATAATCTCTCCCCACATTGGTTGGGGTACAGGAAGCTTTATACCAACCAATAACCATCAGTTCCCTCCCATAAGTAATAACAAGCCCATGTCTTTACCAACCTGTTCTCCAGGTGATTTCTTCAGAATAGGTAAACATCACACGAATGCCCTGTCTGATGTGGGGCTGCTGTGATTCAATGAGTCATACAAAAAATTTATGAAGCCATTCAATGCCATAACCAGAAACATTCAAACTACAAGGAGGATGAAAAGTTGATGGCTTCATGCTGTTGACTGCATCTCCCAAGATGCTGGGAAAAGACTCTTACCATTATTAATACCTACCTTTTCACAGAATAATGGTGTTGTTGAAATTTCACAATAACAGCTTCTCCAGGCAACCTGTAAGGACCTGACCTAAGAGAATCTTTAGTCTGCTTGGTGGGTAACTTTTGAAACATTGCTAATACAACTGTTGCTCACTCTGTTTTAAATGCAACACAGTCATAGGATACTAGATGATAAAGGTGCTCAATATTATCTATTGGTTAAATAAGAAAGTGTCTGCTTTTTTTGCATCTAGTGTTATTTTAATTTGCTTTTTCTTTTTAAGTCATTTTCATATCTTTAAAAAGTCATTTTCAAATCCTCCTTTGTAATCTGTTCATAAAATTATCTGCCCACATTTCTACAAAAAGTTATATAATGATATGTGCTATAGGAGTCCAGTATGTTAAAGAACCACTTTTAATTTCACATGTATAGCTCCAATAAAAAAGTGGGCAAAAGACATGAATAGACACTTCTCAAAAGAAGATATAGGGGCAGATAACAGACACATGAAAAAGTGCTCAGCCTCACTCATCATCAGAGAAATGCAAATCAAAACCACACTGAGATACCACCTAACTCCAGTAAGAATGCCCATCATTAATAAAACAAACAACAAAAGATGTTGGTAAGGATGTGGAGAAAAAGGAACACTTCTACACTACTGGTGGGAATGCAAATTAGTTCAACCTCTTTGGAAGACAGTGTGGCAATTTCTGAAAGGACTAGAAATTGACCTTCCATATGAACCAGCAATTCCCCTGTTGGAAATATACCTGGAGGAACTCAAGTCATTTATAAAAAAGATACCTGTACTCGCATATTTGTTGCAACTCTATTCACAATAGCAGAAACATGGAACCAACCATGCTGCCCATCAAAGATGTACTGGATTTTAAAAAATGTGGCACATAGACACAATGGAATATTATGCAGCCATAAAGAAGAACAAACATATGGACTTCGCAGCAACTTGGATAGATTTAGAGTTGATCATACTCAGTGATCTATGACAGAAACAAAGATCAGAGTACCATATGTTCTCTCTCATAAGCAAACCTTGAACAATTATCATCATACTATAAGAAAAGGATTGGCAGTGGTGGGAAACTGCCGGGGGGGGCGGGGGGATTGGCAGTTGAAAGAAACTGCTAGGGGAGGAAGGACACACCTCATCAACAAGGGTACCTGCATAATGAATATTTGTATACCTAATCCTGAATCGTACCCCACATGCAAGAGTCCAGCTCCAGCAGGGCCAGAGGTTCCTAGAGGTAAGACGGCGTCGGCGACTAGAGGGGAGAACGAAAGTGGACTCCTGTTCAAGGTTGAGCAGAAGTCGTTTATTGAGTGTTATCCAAGGGCTTTTATCCCCAAACTTTGCAAAGTCATCATCACAGGACACAAAAGGTAGCATGTGCCCTTCACATGAACAGGTCCAGGTGCACAAAGGACAGCCCTCACTCTCAAGCAAATGTTTTTTCATACATGAGGAAGAACAACCACAAATTGTCTTTTTGTTTCTTATGCTTGCTTAATGTCCCCCAAACAAGTTACTTATGTGCCCTTAATTGTATTACAACTACATCATCTAGAATTAACATAACTCAATGTCTAAACCTGAAACCACCATAATGAATTATTAACTTCTACTATTCTGTACTAATTCAAACAATTGCTGCTATGGTTACACTCTCCTAGCACCAGCTGGCCTAATTCAAACTTCACTGGCCCCCCTAAATCAAACTGAACTAACCACACTTCTATAATAAAATGGCTACCTAAATTTTCTTCAATCTATATAAACTATTTCCTAAAAACTATATCTATAAATTTCTAAAATTACATCAAGAGAACCTGTGACCTGCACTAAGGCTCCTCAATGTGACTCAAAGTTGAACTTAAATTGTTTAAAAGCAAAAACCATAAATCGTGGAAAATGGGAACAATAGACTCCCAAGTTTAGCTGTGTAGTTTCCAGTCTCAAAGTTTTCTGCTAGAGCCAGCAGGAGCCTTTCCTGGTTGCAGTGCCAAGTGGAAAAGGAGGGAGGGAATGGGGCCAACAGTTCCTGAACACATCCTCATGGTCTCAGGGTCAAAGCCCCTTCCTGATCCCTAATGCTCAGTGGGCCTCCATGGCCGGCTCCCAACACCCATATCTCTAAAATTTAAAAAAGAATATATATTTTTAAAATTTCACATGTATATATGTGCATGTAATATATTATGCATGAACATGCACCTATGTAGACATACGTGTCTATTTGTATATGTGTATGTGTACACCTATATACATGTGTTATCTTACAAATGCATGCCAAGTATAAATGGCTTTCTCTTGGAGATGAGCTGGGAAAAGGTTGATGACTGATGTCACTTCTCATTTCACAGAATTAAAGACCAAAAGAAGGAAAAACAACGACTAGAATTTGTTGTGTATAAGATGTTCTATTGTCTAAGCTTTACAAATAACATAAGGCTAATGATCCCAGGACCATAGCATCATTGTGTTTGTTAAGTATAACAGTGACCAGGCACAGTGGCTTACACCTGTAATTCCAGCACTTTGGGAGCCTGAGGCAGGAAGACTGTTTGAGCCCAGGAGTTTGAGACCAGCCTAGGCAATATAGTGAGACCTTGTCTCTACAAAAAAAAAATTTAAAAATTAGCTGGGCATGGGGGGCGTGGGACTGTAGTCCCAGCTACTTGGGAGACTCGGGCCAAAGGATTGCCTGAGCCCAGGAGATCAAGGCTACAGTGAGCCCTGATCATGCCACTGTACTCCAGCCTGATCGACAGAATGACACCCTGACTTAAAAAAAAAGAGAGTGGCCCAAACTTTAACTGTATGGAGTCCACCTGTATATCCGGAATTATACCTCACATCTTTAAAATAAAATATATTTTTAGAAAGGAGATTTTTAAAAAGTATAAAGGCATGTGGTGGAAAGCAGAAAGATAATAGAATCTGGTGACGTTTACCAGGGATTTTGGTTTTGTTTGGAGACAGAAATATAACAACACTCAGAATGCATAATTAGCAACATAAAGGCATATATTTGTACTTGATCTAAGCTAGAAACACAAAGTAAAAGGAATATTCTGAATCTTTATCTTGCTCTCACAGTAATACAAAACAGGACATAAATTCTAACACAATGCTTGTTCCATCCTATGGTTGACTGTTTCCTTATTATCCTACAGGCTACAGCTGTTTTGGGGACATAGTTTTTCTATATTATCTCTAGAAACCTACCATAACTCTACGTGACTCTCAACCAAGCGAGTTTCTCTACCCACTTTCCCTGTGTCTCTCTCTATGCTTATCAGTATGAAGACCAGTATAGCCTCCTAGAACATTACTTTCTACTATTTCTTACTTGTAGAAATGCTCAGAAAAGAAATCTAACAATTGACCCAGCAAATAATAATCCTTTTTATCTAGATCATGTAGAGAAGATATGGCTCTGAAAAACTGTCACATACTTATCATTTTGCTCTGTTTATGGTAATAACAGATTAACAACTCAGCACTGGCTATGGGGTGGTCAAAACAAGTGTTACAGAGTACAGAGAATCACACATATGTTGGCCGTTTGATATTCATCGGATCTTGAGGAAATGGAGAGATGTGAGATGACAGGTCAGAGAAGACATCCCTCATGGAGGGGAGGAGGAAGATGATGTCCTTAATGAGGGAGAGTTCTGGGTGATAATGCAGCAGTAGCCAGATGGTCTGCCTTCCTTCAGATCGGAATGAAACAGAGCTGGAATGGGGGAGGCACATGGCCGAAGGAATTGGTAATTGGAGTGATATCAATGTCCTTTAGGTCAACCGGAGATTTCAGAGTAAAGTTCTGCAAAATGGTGGTCAGGAATAAAAACAGCTCCATGCGGGCCAGGCCCTCTCCCACACACATCCGTTTTCCTGAAAATATCAAATACAGAAGATTTGTTCCTTAAACACTATGCTGTGAACTGTCACAAAAAGCATGCAGCAACCTATTCGCAATAGCAAAAACATGGAACCAAGCACGCTGCCTATCGAAGCTGTACTAGATAAAATAATCTACACAATGTACATGTACACAATGGAATATTATGCAGCCATAAAGAAGGACAAATATATGGACTTCACAGTAACTTAGATGGGTTTAGAGTCTATCATACTAAGTGATCTATCACACAAACAAAGAACAGAGTACCATATGTTTTCCTCATAAGCGGACCTTGAACAAATATCATAATACTATAAGAAAGGTTTTGGCAATAGTGGAAAACTGTCAGGGGAAGCGGGGTGGGATTTGCAGTTGAGAGAAACTGCCAGGGGAGAGAGGGGCACACCTCATCACCAAGGGTACCTGCATAATGAACATTTGTATGCCTAATCCTGAATTGTTCCCCACATCTTTAAAATGAAAAAAAAAGGAAAAAATAAACAGCAACTACTTGATGAAGGATTGAATGCATGGAAGGAAGGAAGACAGGCTGGTTGGAAGGATGGCTGGACATGCAGAAAGACAAGGAATACAATCCACTTAATAGTTTGTTCTGTCAGGCACCCTTCATTTAACAAATATTTACTGAGTATCAGCTCTATGCTGCACACTTTGCTAAGTAGTCCAACTTTTTTTTGGAGTCGGAGTCTCACTTTGTCACCCAGGTTGGAGTGCAGTGGCATGCTCACAACCACCGCAGCCTCGACCTCCTGGGCTCAGGTGATCCTTCCGCCTCAGTAATTTTTCTTAATTTATTGTAGAGATGATATCTCACCAAGTTACCCAACCTAGTCTTGAACCCCTGGACTCAGGCAATCCTTTTGCCTCGGCTTCCCAAAGTGCTGTGTGACCTATTTCCATATTATAACTGCTCTTTTGACGCTTCAAGCTTCCATCAATCTTTTTCTAGAAACACCCTAGCATTTCTTGTCCAGTAGGCAGGAGGGAGAAGGACTGATAGGAGAGGCTCATATACTGTGTTTCCTTTTTGAACCTTTGGCCCCATATTCAGGTAAAAGCATTTTCCCCAGCATACCTTCCTTTGGAGGGGAGTTTTAGAAAACTTTATTTTGATACTCAGAAGTTCTAGATGACCTGCAACAGACCATTTACAATTTTGAGCCTCAGTTTCTATATCAGAAGAAAAAGGGGGGGAGTGCCTTTTTCTTCCTCATCATATTATTGCAAGGATTTAAGAGAACTTAAGGAAAGTACTTTGCGTTATAAAACCCAGGGAACTTTCATTGGTTTGGGGCATTTGTACCATTTACTATGTTCTTTTGACCTGATCTAAAACACAGGTCCAAACATGTCACTCCCTCACGTTAAAACTTTAAATGACTCCCTGTCTGTCCTAAGTCTAAGTGGTCTGAACTGACCTTTCACCTTCTGTTCCTCCTCTGACATTCCATATCACTCCTTCCAGTCTTCACATCCTCTCTGCTCTACTCTAGGTGTATCCACTTTCCTTCCATCTCCAACACACCATGACACTTTAAGCTTTAGCTCATGCTGTCCCCTTTGTCCAGGAAGCACTTCTCTTATGCTTCCTTCAAAACCTAGGTCCCCTGCCCTTTCCTATTCATGATCTCGGTGACCCCCAGTCAATACAATCTCGCCTTCTCTAGGTTTCCTCGTCATATTCCTGCTTCCACTGAAGCATGGCTCACCTTGAATCTTATTCTCTGCTTATTTTTCCACCCTGCTAAAATGTGAGGTCTTGGTCTTTGACACCTTTGGATGTCCAGTTCCAGACCCAAAGCAGACATCAAAAGCCATAGGAAAAAATGAAGGGAACGCCATAGCTAAAGACTTGCCACACACTTTAACTGTAGAGACTAAATATCCAAGATATATGATCATGAGTGCAGGAAGATCAAGGTGCTCTGGAACTTTTGCAGTAGTGCATCCCGCCATATTCCCAAAGATTCCCTGACCCCAAAGTTTGTTGGCAGGTTCTGACACCTTGGGTCTACAGAAGGTGTTCTGCTCCTGTGGTCCATTCCTTCTGTAAAAGTGCCCTGCCTTCTCCTCTCGTCTTGCTTCCCACCTCCAGTGAGGCAGCCCACATCTCCTTTCCTGTGGAATGTTATTTCCTATAAACAAGCAGGAAGCAGGCAGCTTCTCTCACTGAGCTCCCAGTATCCTGTGTTTTCTTCTCTCACAGCACTAATACTAGATTACAAAAATTTCTGTCTACTCGCATGCTCCTCCAACTCGGGCGTGAGCCTCTTAAAGGTCCATTCTGTGCCGTAGGATACATGTATTCCCAGAGCTCAGTCTGGGCGGTAAAGGGCACCACAGAGAAGATGCTCAAAGTTGTGGAGTTAGGTGCCCTTCTCATGGTGAGGAAGGAACAGTCACATGAGATTCATCCGCTAAGATGAGGTCTTACAATGCTCAGCAAGGTATCCAGAGGCAGAATTCAATCAATCTATACTCTAGCTTTCTCTGTGTGAAAACTGGATTCACGCCCCAAAGCCCCATGAATCTGGCCCAATGATGAAGATGTGTCAGAGGCAGGGAAATCTCATGGGTATCAGGAGTGGTGTTATTGACCAGGTACAGAGCCATTCTACCAGCTCTAAAGGAGGTGTCATGAAAGAGTCAACTGAGCCGGGTTCAGTGGCTCAGCCTGTAATCCCGCACCTTTGGGAGGCCGAGATGAGTGGATTGCCTGAGCCCACGGGTTCAAGACCCACCTGGGCAGCGAGACCTCATCTCTACAATAAATTTTTTAAAAAATCAGCCGGGTGTGGTAGCGCATGCCGGTAATTCCGGCTACTCGGAAGGCTGAGGAGGAAGGATTGCCGGAGCCCAGCAGGCGAGGCTGCGGTGGCCAGAGCGGCCACTGCACTCCAGTCTGGGCAACAGAGTGAGACTCCAACTCAAAAAAAAAAAAGAGTCAACTGATCCCAAAAGAGTTATCTTGTCCTCTGAAGTACAAATGGAAATGAATTTCTATTACCTGCTGAGAAAGGCATGAAGTAGTCACTTTTCTTAAAGTTGCCACTCTCATCCAGAAAGTGGCCAGGGTCAAATATCTCAGGGTTGGAAAACTCTTTGTTGTCATGCAGCACAGAAGTCAGCGATGTAATTATAGTAGTGCCCTGGAAATAACAGAACAGATTAACTGAGGGGTTTTTTTCTTTCTTGTTTACCCTTTTGCTTTTTAATTTTAAAGATGTGAGATATAATTCAGGATTAGATATACAAGGGGTCATCATACAGCTAAAGTTTGAGCCTCCCTTGGGTCCCCACTTTGGCTGGTTTGAGATCAAGCACCCTTATTGATGTTGTATCCCACCTCCCCCCTCCTCTTGTAGTATTCCGCTACTGTGAATCCCTTTCTTATAGTATTATGGTAAATGTTCAGGGTCCGCTTATGAGTGAGAACATGTGGTACTCAGTTCTTTGTTTCTCTGATAGATCACTGAGGATGATAGACTCTAAATCCATCCACATTGCTGCAAAGTCCATGTTTGACCTTCTTTATGGCTGCATAATATTTCATTGTGTATATATATCACATTGTTTTTTATCCAACCTAGTATCGATGGGTAACATGGTTGGTTTCATGTTTTTTGCTATTGTGAATAGTGCTGCAATAAACATACGAACGCAGGTATCTTTTTTGGTAGAATGATTTGAGTTCCTCCAGGTATATTCCCAGTAGGGGATTGCTGGGTCAAAGGCTCAAGCTACAAAAAGTCTCAGGGTACATAAAGAAGTCAAGAGGTGGAAAGAAATGACTGAAATCATGTGGTCTGATTTCTTTGATCCTGAGGTGGGGAAACTGGGGCCCTAAGAACAGTGACACTCCTCAGACAGACCCAGTAAGGAGTAGAATGAGGTTAAGGTCAGTGGCAGGGATTTTGCTGGAGTTCCCTCCAATCTCATTTGAAGTCCTGAGTATTTGGGAACTTGGGTGCGGCCCTCTGAATTCCCTCTGTTTATCACCAAGCCTGAACACTGGTGTCTATCCCTACTTGATGTTCTATTTCATCGCTTCAGTTTTCACACATTCACACGCGGATTATGCTTTAAAATGGAAGCCTCACTGGCCAAGTGCAGTGCCTCAGGACTGTAATCCCAGCACTTTAGGAGCCCAAGGCAGGAGGATCACTTGATTCAGGGCTTCAAAACCAACCTACACAAAATAGCGAGACCTCATCGCTACAAAAAAATCCAAAAAAATGAACCAGGGATTATGGCGTGTGCCCGTTGTCTCAACTACTCAGGAGGTTGAGGAAGAAGGATCACCTGAGCCCAAGAGGCCCAGACTGCAGTGAGCCATGATTATGCCACTGCAATTCCAGCCTCAGTAAATTTAATCAATCAATTTTATTAATTTTTAATTGTATTAACTAATTAATAAAATGGAAGCTTCTGTTGGCTCCTGGAGAGTCAGAAGCTTCTGTAATCTGTCCAGATGTCTTTTTTTTTTTTTTGAGTTGGAGTTTCATTCTATCACCCAGGCTGGAGTTCAGTGACATGCTCTCGGCCACCCCAGCGTCGAACTGCTGGGCTCAGACAATCCTTCCACCTCAGCCTTCCAATAGCCAGAATTACAGGCACGTGCTACCACACCCAGCTAATTTTTTATTTATTGTAGAGATGAGATCTCACCAAATTGCCCAGACTGTTCTGAACCCGCAGGCTCAGGCAATCCATTCGCCTCGGCCTCTCAAAGTGCTGGAATGACAGGCTGAGTCACCAAGCCTGGCCTCGAAGCCATTTTTTTTTTTGAGTTGGAGTCTCACTCTGTCGACCAGACTGGAGTGCAGTGGCCGCTCCTGGCCACCGCAGCCTCGACCTGCTGGGCTCCGGTGATCCTTCCACTCAGCCTTCCAAGTAGCCGGAATTACAGGCATGCGCTACCACGCCCAGCTGATTTTTTGACTTATTGTAGAGATGAGGTCTCACTGCCCAGGCGGGTCTCGAACCCGCGGGCTCAGGCAATCCACTCACCTCAGCCTCCCAAGGGCACGGGATTACAGGCTGAGCCACCGAGCCCGGCTAGAAGCCATTTCTAAATGGAAGTCTGATCCTATTGAAAATGACTTCTAGAACTATATCATCAAGTACACTAACATCTACTGAGGGATTATCATAAAAATACAATATGGTATCTGACAAAGGTCTAACATCTAGGATCTACAAGGAACTCCAACATACTGAAAGGAAAAAATCAAACAGCCTCATTAAAAAAATGGGTAACAGACATGAATAGACACTTCTCAAAAGAAGATATACAAGCTGGGCTCAGTGGCTCAGCTTGTAATCCCGCGCCTTTGGGAGGCTAAGGTTAGTGGATTGCCTGAGCCCGTGGGTTCGAGACCCACCTGGGCAGCGAGACCTCACCTCTACAATAAATCAAAATATCAGCCGGGCGTGGTAGCACATGCCTGTAATTCCGGCTACTTGGAAGGCTGAGGCGGAAGGATTGCCGGAGCCCAGCAGGTTGAGGCTGCGGTGGCCAGAAGCGGCCACTGCACTTCAGTCTGGGTGACAGAGTGAGACTCCAACTCAAAAAAAAAAAAGAACAAGAAGATATACAGGCAGCCAACAGACACATGAAAAAGTGCTCAGCCTCACTCATCATCAGAGAAATGCAAACCAAAACCACATTGAGATACCGCCTAACACCAATAAGAATTGCCATCATTGGGTAACTCATTCCAATCCCCTCCTGTGGGAGCTTTTCTGCCCTCTCAATGAATCCTGCTTTCAACAACAACAACAAAAAAGAATAGCCATCATTAATAAAATAAACAACAAAAGATGCTGGTGAGGATGCAGAGAAAAAGGAATTCTTCTACACTGCTGGTGGGAATACACACTAGTGCAGCCTCTTTGGAAAATAGTGTGACAATTTCTAAAAGAACTAGATATTGGCCTTCCATATGACCCAGAAATCTCTACTGGAAATATACCTGGAGGAACTCAAATCATTCAAGATACCTGTACATGCATGTTTATTGCAGCACTATTCACAATAGCAAAAACATGAAACCAAACAAGCTACCCATCAAAACTGAATTGGATTTTTTTTAATGTGATACATATACACAATGGGATATTATGCAGTCATACAGAAGGACAAACATATGAACTTTACAGCAACTTGGATGGATTTAGAGCCTATCATACTCGGTGATCTATCACAGAAACAAAGAACTAAGTACCACACGCTCTCACTCATACACGGACCCTGAACATTTACCATAATACTCTAAGAAAGAGATTGGCAGTAGCAGGATACTGCCAGGGTGAGAGTCAGCGGTACACAACATCAATAAGGGTATCTGATCTCAAACCAGACAAGGTGGGGACGAAAGGGAGGCCCCACCTTGTCTGGTTTGAGATCAGATACCCTTATTGATGTTGTATGATGACCACTTGTATACCTAATCCTGAATTGTACCCCACATCTTTACAATAAGATTTTTTTTAAATACAATATGTTTCTTATAATTTAAAAATGTGGGAGAACTTTTCATTACAGTCGAACCCAGCCTAACACAGAGCAGATGAAAAATTAGATCATCATTCAGGCAAGGGCCATCAATAATATTAAAATTGTTCAGTGAATCATTTGGGAAACTGACATTTGCAAAGCCTTAGAGTAGTCACTTTTTAAATTAGTTGTATATGAAAAACAAAACCCCGGCAGACATATCTCACTAAGTGTGGCCACACATGTGACGTAGTGTGTCATACATAGGATCACCCATGTAACATTCTTGCCAAAAACACATATTTGGAAACTAAATTCCAGAAAAACATTCACCAAAAAAAGCAGGCTTTGGAACCCTTTATATGCCAAGGAGGCCGGACTCTTCAAAACTATTATATATTGATGCAAAACAAAGGAAAAGAAATTTTGTTGAGGAAGGGAGACTACCAGAACAAGGTGACCAAATTAAAGGTTTGTTCCTTGAATGGACTGCAAGAAGTCCACCCAAAAAAGCTCTAAAAGATATTTTGGCAGAACTGGGAAAATACAATTAGAGGCTATTAGATAATATTATTTTATCTGTGATAATTCCCTGAGTTTAAATACCAGTATTGTTATGTAGGAGAAAGTCCTTGGTCTTTAGTATTGAAGTATTTAGATGTTAATGGGACAGACTAGATTAGATAGGTAGATAGATGCATGAGAGATAAATGCAGATAAATGTATAGATCAAAATGCAGATAGAGACTTATTTCCATGAATTATATTCATACCATGTATCCACATGCACATATCTACATATCCATTTTAGAAAGATATTATGATGTAGTTGCTGAAAATTTTATAATACTTCCAATAA
Organism: Carlito syrichta; assembly: GCF_000164805.1. NCBI lineage: Eukaryota > Metazoa > Chordata > Mammalia > Primates > Tarsiidae > Carlito > Carlito syrichta. The sequence goes on from NW_007260589.1 coordinate 179,845, forward strand.
TGTGGGGGGGGTACTACATAGTCAAATACATTGCCATTTCTTTAGAAAAACAATAGCATACACAAAGAGCTATAAATTTAAAATATGCATTCACTTGGTTCAAGTAAAGTTTTAACCACCAAATGAAATTACACCCAACTTAGATAGTTTTTAACTACTCAGGCATTAAGAATTGCATATTTAAGAATGGAGGATTTCTAACCCTGTATAACAGGGAGAAAAAAAAAAAACTTGCATCTGCATTGTCCAAAACAGTAGCCATGCATGACTCATGGTTTTTTGTATTTAAATGTAAAGTAATTTAAAAATTAACTCTAGATGGATCAGAGACCTAAATGTAAAACCTCAAACCATAAGAACCTTAGAAAAAGGCAGGACACACCCTTATGGTAATTGGAACTGGCATCCAATTCCTGAACAAAACCCCAAAACGCATGGGCCATAAGAGATAAGATAGACAAATGGGATCTCATTAAACTGACAAGCTTCTGAAAAGCCAAAGAAACCATCAGGAGAGCAGGGAGACAGCCCACAGACTGGGAAAAAGTATTTGCCAACTCCATGTCTGACAAAGGCCTAACATCTTGGATCTACAAGGAACTCAAACGTGCTGAAAAGAAAAAAACAAACAACCCCATTACAAAGTGGGCAAAAGATATGAACAGACACTTCTCAAAAGAAGACATACGAGCGGCCAACAGACACATGAAGAAATGTTCAACCTCACTAATCATCAAGGAGATGCAAACTAAA
>NW_007260589.1:180953-236738 GCF_000164805.1 Carlito syrichta
ATAGCAAGAACCTGGAAGCAACCATGCTGTCCATCAAAAGAGGACTGGATTAAAAAACTGTGGTACATATACACGATGGACTATTACACAGCCATGAAAAAGAACAAAATCATGAACTTCACAGCAACCTGGATGGAACTAGAGTTTATAATACTGAGTGATCTCTCACAGAAACAAAGATCTGAGTATCACATGTTCTCACTCATAAGTGGACCTTGAACATCTATCATAATACTATAAGAAAAGGATTGACAGTGGCAGGAAACTATGGGGGGGGACAGGAAGGGGAAGGGAGGTGGGATTGTCAGTAGTCAATATCTGTCTGGGACGGGGGGACACCCCTTAACAACAAGGTTGCCTGAACAATGCATATTTGTATACCTAACCCTTAACTGTACCCCACAATTTTAAAATTAAAAATATTTTTTTTTAAAAAGTAAAGAAAGTTTGAAATTCAGTTCCTCGGTTGTATTCATTTTATTTCAAGTGCTGAGAAGGTACCTGTGGCTAGTGGCTTCCATATGATACCACATAGATACTCAGAAGTCCCTCTTCTCCAGAAGATGAAAGTAATAATTTCTTCTTTTAAAAAAAAATTTTTAGATACAGAGTTGCATGTGCAGGTTTTTTACATGGGTATAGTGTGTGATGGTGAGGTTTAGGCTTCTGTTGAAATTGTCACTCTGGCTGGGCACAGTGGCTCACGCCTGTAATCCCAGCACTTTGAGAGGCAGAGGCAAGAGGACTGCCTGAGTCTGCAGGTTCGAGACCAGCCTGGGCAACAAGGTGAAACCCATCTCTACAATACATCAAAAAATTAGCTGGGCATGGTGGCGCACACCTGTAGTTCCAGCTACTTGGAAGGCTAAGGAGGAAGGATCACCTGAGCTCAGCAGATTGAGGCTGTGATGGTCGTGAGTATGCCACTGCACTCCAACCTGGGTAACAGAGTAAGACTCCGACTCAAAAAAAGAAGAAAAAGAAACTGTCACCCAAATAATGACCATGATATCCAATAAATAGTTTTCAACCATCACTCCCCTAAATTTAGGAGACCCCAGTATCTATTGTTCCCATCTTTACGTCTATGTGTAGCCAGGGTTTAGCTCCCACTTATGAAAGAGATAGCAGTACTTGATTTTCTCCTTTTGTTTTAATTTGCTCAGAATAATGACCTCCAGCTTCATACATGTTGCTGCAATAAGCATGAGTTTGTTCTTTATGATGGCTGTATGGTATTCCATGGTGTACATATACCACATTTTCTTTATCCAGTACACCCTTGATGGGTACCTAGGTTGGTTCCATGTCTTCACTACTATGGCTAGTGCTATGATAAATATGAGTGTATGTCTCTTTTGGTAGAACAATTTATGCTCCTTTGGGAATAACCCCAGTAGTGAGATTGCTATGTTGAATGGTACATTTACTTTCAGTTCTTTGAGAAATCTCCAAACTGCTTTCCACAGGAGTTAAACTAGCGTACGTGCCCACCAACAGTGATCTTTCTCTTTTTTCCACAACCTCGTCAACATTTGTTTTTTATTGACTTAATAACAGTCACTCTGATTGGTGTGAGATGATATCTCATTGTGGTTTTGATTTGCATTTCTCTGATGATTAGCGATGTTGAGCATTTATTCAAATGTTTGTTGGTTGTTTATACACCTTCTTTTGACCAGTGTCTGTTCCTATTCTTTGCCCACTTTTTAATGGAGTTATTTGTTTATTTCATGTCAATCCGTTTAAATTCCTTACAGATTCTGTCGGATCCATAGTTGGCAAATATTTTTCTCCCATTCTGTAGGCTGTCTGTTTACTCTGGAAAATTTCTTTTGCTGTGCAAAAGCAGCTTAGGATTTGGTCATAAATTTGTTGCCTAGGCCAATGTCCAGAAGAGTGTTTCTTAGGCTTTTTTCTAGGATTTTTTATAGTTTGAGGGCTTATATTTAAGTCTTTAATGCATCTTGAGTTAATGTTTATTGAACCGGATGTTCTTTCTCCAATGTTTATTTTTGTCCATGTTGCTGAAGATTAGTTGGTTGGAGGTGAGTAGCTTTTTCTCTGGGTTCTCTATTCTGTTCCATTGATTCATGGGTCTATATTGTACCAGTACCACGCTGTTTTGGTTACAGTAACCTTGTGGTAAAGTTTGAAGTCTAGTAATGCAATGTCTTCAGCTTTGTGCTTTTTTGCTTAGGTTTGCTTTGACTATTCAAGCTTTTTTTTTTCTTTTTCTTTCTTTCTTTCTTTTTTCTTTTTCTGCTTCCATATGAATTTAAGAATGTTTTTTTCTACTTCTGCAAAAAAGGATGCTGGCTGTTTGATAGGAATTATGTTGTATCTGTAGATTGCTTTGAGCAATATATACAGACATTTTGACAAAATTGATTCTTCCAGTCAGTGAGCATGGAATGTTATTCCATTTGTGTCCATTTTGATTTCTTCCAGAGGAGTTTTGAAATTTTTACTGTAGAAATATTTTACTTCCTTGGTTAGATGCATTCCAGGTATTTCAAGAATTGTGTTCTTGATTTGGTTCTTACCTTAAAGATCGCTGGTGTGTAGAAATGCTACTGATTTTTGCACATTGATTTTGTGTCCTGAGAAACTGAAGTTGCTTATCAGATTTAGGAGTCTTTTGGTGGACTCTTTAGGATTTTCTAGATATTGAATCGTATCATCTGCAAAGAGATAATTTGACTTCCTTTTTTCCTGTGTGAATGTCTTTTATTTCTTTCTCCTGCCTGGTTCTCTGGCTAAGACTTCCAGTATTATGTTTAATAGGAGTGGTGAGAGTGGACACCTTTGTCTTGTTTCACTTTTTAGGTAAATGTTTCCCACTTCTGCCCACTCAATATGATGTTGGCTGTGAGTCTGCCATAGATGGCTGTGCTATTTTGAGGTGTATTCCTTTGATACCTACTTGTTTGAGAGTTTTTATCAAGAGTGAACATTGGATTTTATCAAATTCTGTATCTCTCTCTCTCTCTCTCTCTCTCTCTCTCTCTCTGTATATATATATATAATATATAATATATATTTTTCAAATATGGCCATATCAATAGATGAAGAAAAATATGCTCAAAACTTGATCAAAGGATACACACATTCATGAACAAAAGTGGTAAAAAGTTAGGAAAAAGAACAAACTTCTCTAATCTGATTTTTTAAATCACAAAAATATAAATTAAACATAATTCTCAATGGTGAGATGTTAAACTTCCACCTGTCCTGGAGATCAGATATGAAGCAAAAATGCCCACTCTTGTGATCTATTCAACACTGTCCTGAAGATGCTAGCCCGTGAAATAATGCAATCAAGAGAAAATTCAGTAAAAAGAATTGGAAAATAAAAAATATATAAATCAGACCACAGAATTGTACATCAAAATTCAAAATGCATTTATCAACAAATAATTAGCAATGATAAGTCAGCTTAGCAAAGTTGCTAGGTATAAGGTCATGAAGATAATAAGCACAATTATACTAATAATTAATGCATCATATTAATTAATAAGCACAATTATACCAGAAAAAAAGAAATGGAAAAGGCATTTTTTTAAAGTATAATATGTAAAAGCCAGGCAATGTGGTACGCATCAATTAACTCAGGAGGCTGAGATGGGAGCTTGCGACAAGATATTCACACAGGGCAACATAGGGAGACCCTGTCTCAAAAAATAGATACATATCTATACTATTTACAACAAAAGTATCATTTATTTAGGGGGAAAAAAACATGACATAGGTGCTAGCCACAGCACTAAAAACAAAACATTACTGAGAAAATAGAAGCAAGCCCAAATGAATTAAGAACATGGAATATTATGCAGCCATAAAGAAGGACAAATATATGGATTTTGCAGCAACTTGGATGGATTTGGAGTCAATCATACTCAGTGATTTATCACAGAAACAAAGAACTGAGTTCCATATGTTCTCACTCATAAACTGACCTTGAACAATTACAATGCTATAAGAAAGCAATTGGCAGTAGTGGGAAACTGTCAGGGGAGGTGAGGTGGGATTGGCTGTCAAGGGAAACTGCTAGGGGAGGGTGGGGCATACCTCATCAACAAGGGTACCTGCATGATCAATGTTTGTATACCTAGCCCTGAAATGTACCCCACATCTTTATAATAAAAATTTTTTTAAAAGAACATGAATTGCAAGATATCAAAGATGTCAAAGATATCAACCCTTTGTAAATTGATCTATAGCTTGAAAGTTATCTTGATAAAAATTCCAGCACAGTGTTTTGGAAAATTGACAAAATAATACTTCAGCCATTTGTCTGGAAGCATAAATACCTAAGAATAGCCCAAAAGTTATTAAAGAAGCAGAGTAAATTTGGAAGACATACTGCCAGCAAGACCTGTTATAAAGATTTATAGCCCCAAACTGGAAACAGAAGACAGTCCACCAAACTGCCACACGTGTGAATTTTGCACCTCTCTCATCTTGTTTTGGTAGAGGACAGCACGTGGGTGCAGGGTAGGAGAAACGAGCTTACCTTGGGGATGAGGTAGTCCCTGAATTTAACGTCACAGGTCACCGCATGGGGCAAGCTGTTGGGTATGAGATCAATGTACCTCTGGACCTCGTGAACCATGGCATCCGTGTAGGGCATGCGGCTCCTGTCCTGCATGCAGGGGCTCCGGTCTCTGCCAATCACACGGTCAATCTCTTCCTGGACTTTGGCTGATAAGACACAAGCAAGAACTGATGGAAAAGGAGAAAAACGGCAAATTTACATGAAGCCTGATGAAGGTGTCCCCTACATGATCACAAACTGAAACTAGAGGGCTGTAAGTACACCCAGACTTAGAGAGGAAATTACTCTATTATAGATGCCTATAACTCTCCACAAGCTAAGAACCTAAAAGACAAATCTGTACTCACCTGCATATTAGCATATAGAATAATCCATACAGATAGAAATGATAAAATGCTTTAAAATATATTTAGTAGATTATAAATTCGCCAAAATGACCATCTTTGCAGAAGAAAAAAATAAAAAATGTTGTATCCAAATTAATTCTATGTCAATTTTGTATTAAAAATTGAATTCTACTAACAGATCCATATATACATATGCGTTTGTGTTGTATGTATATGTTTATTTGCAACTGCCTCTCCACAAAGGTAGTCACTTTCAAACATTCTAGAAGTTTCTTCTGAAATGCATGTTCACATTTCTAAAAAATGACTCTATTTTGATTTATTGATTTTATCTGTTTTTTAGAAAATTCCTAAAACCAAATTCCTAAAACTTTGCACTAAGAGAGATGAGGACTGACACCTTCATCATCACCCCTTGATAAACACACACACACACAGACACACACACACACACACACACACACACACACACACACGTTCCCTCACTCGTTTCCCCAATGTATTTAAATTGCATTTTTATTATATTAACACTTATGTTCACATCATTTTGACTTCATAAATATTGATTACAAATAGGGTAGCTACAATTGTATTTTCTCTTTTATATAGTCAGAGGCTTAAAAGTATCTATTTCTATTCTAATTGTCAGACACCAATTTAGAATTATTGCAAATGTTGGAGAATGTTTTAAACTGTCGTGATTTTCGTTTTTTATACCAATATTTTTTATTTTTTTATACCAATATTTTTTATTTTGATATTGTGGGGTACAGTTAAGGGTTAGGTATACAAATATGTTTAGTTCAGGCACCCTTGTTGATAAGGGGTGTCTCCCCGTCCCCAGACAGACATTGACTACCATTAATCTCACCTCCCTTCCCCCCCATAGTTTCCCACCACTGTCAGTTCTTTTCTTATAGTATTACGATGGATGCTCAAGGTCCACTATATGAGTGAGAACATGTGATACTCAGATCTTTGTTTCTGTGAGAGGTCACTCAGTATTATTGACTCTAGTTCCATCCAGGTTGCTGCGAAGTTCATGATTTTGTTCTTTTTTATGACTGCGTAGTATTCCATCGTGTATATGTACCACATTTTTTTAATCCAGTCCTCTTTTGATGGACAGTACGGCTGATTCCTGGTTCTTGCTATTGTGAACAAGGCTGCGATAAACATACGTGTGCAGGTATCTTTTTAATAGAGTGATTTGAGTTCTTCAGGGTATATTCCCAGTAGGGGGATTGCAGGATCATATGGGAGGTCGATATTTAGATAATTTTCTAAATATTAAAAAAAATCAGATAATCAACCTCTTCCTTTTGCTCTTAGTGTGTCTCCTCACACCTACATTATCCACTCGATCCATTCTGAAGTGGTTGTTTTTTAGACCTGGTTCCTAGAGTCCTCCCTGACATGTCCATCCTCTTAAATGTGATCTCCTGATTCCTGGAGCCCATGATTCCCTCTGACTTGGCTTCAGACATTTCAATGCAACATATTATGTATTACATAAAATATATTAATAAAATATATTTCTAGGAGAGTAAACTTTTGCCAACTTACATGTTCGAAAATATTCTTTATCTATGGATACACAAGATAACACTTGCTCTTGAGAATTATAATGCCATTCTGATTCCAGAGCCCTTATATTTGACCTAATTCATCTCTGAAAGTTGTGTTATTTTCCTTTTAATCTTGGTGTCCTGAAATTTCATGGTCTGGTGTATCATGTGAACATGTTCATTTCATTCACTTTGCTGGACATTCGGTGAGAATTTTCTATCTAAATAGTTTTTTTTTAATAAGAAAAAAAAAGAAGGTCTTTCCATGGTGCTACTCATTCTCTGGTGTTTACATTTGGCTGCTGAATTTTAGGATCAAGATAGAGAAAGGAGTTAAGGACCTAAGAATTCAAGTGGACTCTTATTTCATACTTCTTTTCAGTTATGCTCCTCGCTCTTTCCATCTCTTCCTCGTGTCCCTTAGTGCAGCGCCTCTCGGGTTCAATTTCTCTAGAGAGCAAGCCCCTCCATCTTGTAGGGAAAAACAGTTACCTAACAAATGAAGTTATAAAGGGAAATTGAGCATGAAGAGTCTCCCGGTTTTCTGCCTCAATCTCCTTCTGCTTTCTTTGGGTCTTGGTTCTTTTTAAGTACTAAGCCTTATGGGGATCATTGGAGCACAAATTGATCTGTTCATCTGTGGACTTCTTATGACACTTAGTTTACAACTTCAATCTCTCTGCCAAATTAGTTATCATCCTTCTATATGCTCTCTGTGCTTTGGAAGTTTGTTAAAGACTTGATGGTTCTTTCTTGAACTCTTCAACTCCGACTTGAACAAGAGTAATTCTCCCTTGTAATAAATTTATCATCATTTAAATGGGATTCTATTGTGAACAATGCTGCAATAAACATACATGTGTAGGTATCTTTTTTATTGAGAGATTTGAATTCTTCAGGATATATTCCCAGTGTGGGGAATGCAGGGTCATATGAAAGGTCGATTTTTAGAGCTTTTAGGCTATCAAAAGAGGACTGGATTTTTAAAATGTGCTATGTATACACAATGGAATACTACACAGCCATAAAAAAGAACAAAATCATGAATTTCGCAGCAACCTGGATGGAACTAGAGTTTATAATACTGAGTGATCTCTCACAGAAACAAAGATCTGAGTATCACATGTTCTCACTCATAAGTGGACCTTGAACAACTATTGTAATACTACAAGAAAAGGATTGACAGTGGCAGGAAACTATGGGGGGGCAGGGAGGGGAAGGGAGGTGGGATTAACGGTAGTCGATATCTGTCTGGGGACAGGGGCGGGTACACCTCATCAAGAAGAGTACCTGTACAATGCATATTTGTATACCTAACCCTTAACTGTACCCCACAATTTTAAAATTAAAAAATATGTTTAAAAAAATGGGATTCTAACTCAGAAAAACATATTGTACGTGGCTAACATGCTATGTAGAACCAGAATCCGCTTATAAGTAAATAAATATAAAATGTATTTATTTCTATTTAAAGGTTATTTATATAATAAAACTATTGACCCTAAGAAAAATTCTTACATTAGCAAGTACCATTTTTCTAAACTCAGATTTCAATAATTCAATTTCTTAGGCACATCTTCTGCCTAAATGGCATACACCTTTATTATGCACCTAACCTTTTAAAATACTTTTCAGACTATGAAACTTTTCTCAGGCCATCGCTTCTAATGTTTAGAATATTCACTATACAATTCAATAAATAGAGTTTCCCAAAGAACTAAATATAGAACTATGCTTGGATCCAGCAATCCCACTATTGGGTATCTATCCAAAGGGGGAAAAAAATCATGTCATCAGAAAGACATTTGCACATGTATATTTAGCATAACACTATTCAAATGGTAAATTAATGGAATCAACGTGTGTCCATCTATGGATGATTGCATTTAAAAACTGTGATACACACACAGCACGGAATAAATAAAACCATGTCTTCCACAGCAACCTGATTGGAACTCGAGGCTATTATCCAAAGTGAAATTACTCAAAAGTTTCATGTTCTTACTCATACATGGGAAGTAAACAATAGGTACTAGACTGGAATAATAGACATTGGAGACTCCAAAAGGTAGGAAGATGGTGGCAGTCGAGGGATAAAATACTATCCACTGGGTAAAATGTACACTCTTCAGATGATGGGTACACCAACAATCCAGACTTTACCACTAGGCAATATATCCATGTAACACAACTGCCTTTGTCCCCCTAATCTATCAAAATAAAAATTTACAAAAATAAACAAATAAATAGCATTAAGCCAACCAATATCTGTCAATAGTAATATAGAGGTTACCACTTTCCTATACCAGCACTAGAGCACTACATGTTCAGAATAAAGGAAGATCTGTAAGGACACAGCTACCACTCAAAATGGTCTGTTCTGCTGGAAAACAGAGCCGTGCATCCATGGCTATTAAAGAAACAAAATTTCTGCTGAACTTAAAAAAATTGTTCTACTCTTAAGACAACCAATATACAATTATAGGCCAATACCTAACACCTGTGCTTGTTACAAATCCCTTCCTGCGAAATCCAGATACTTTATTTAGAGTATTTTGTAGCTTAAATCTAAAGCTTCATCACTTTTTTTTACACTGTCTTCACTTCCTTCAAATACACCTCCTTGTTTTGCAAATTTTTCTCATTTTTATCCCCTCATCATATCTGGACAACATTACAGACGGTGGCACAGAAATTTCAATAATGAGGCTTTTCTAAGAGAAACAAGATGGAGGACAGTAACAGTGTCTTCCTAACAACTTCTCTTTTTTTTAATAGATAAGATCTTGCTAGGTTGCCCAGGCTGGTCTTGAACTCCTGGCCTGAAGCGATCTTCCCAAAGTGCTAAGATTATAGTGTGAGCCACCATCCCCAGCCCCATCCGAAAGCCACCCTGTCCACTCTATGTCATCATACCTGTGACCTCTGGATGCTTAAGCAGGAGTAGGAGTCCATATCTTAGGGTGGTGCTTGTTGTCTCTGTCCCAGCAGCAAACAAATCCGTTACAGTGCCTAACAGGGTCTCGATAGTAAATTCAGACTGTTGATTGTGCTTTTCCTAAAAATCATTTGATTATTTAATTATTTGACAGTTTGTCTGCATATGAAATTACAATAAATTCAACATATGTCAGATTGTTTTAAAGATAGACAAACTTAGAAACTAGAGAGTGCAGTATTAAAACTACAACAGCTGCATAGCGTGGGAAAGGATGTAGAGAGGTTGGCTCGAACTTCATTTCCTAACTCCCCCCCCCATCCTTTGCTTGCCTAAAACTTTCATTTTCCAATCTTTCTTGGAGTTGTATTGGCCATGACATATGTTTATTGTCTATGACATATAAACAGTAGCCTGCTGATGGCACTTTCTCACTTTCCTTCTTCTAACTCAAAACATATATACAAAGGTAGAGGTGGTATAGACATCACCTTGGACCATGAGTACTTGAGAACCAAGTTGGAGGTTCATGTACTAAGTGTGAGGATGAAAAACAGCAGACATCTCATTCCAGGATGCTTCAGGGCGACATTACTAGCTCTGCATTGCCCAACATGAGACACCCTGTATGTGAAATAAATAAGCATGCTATTTCTTTGCACTACTGTTCATTGGAATTTTTCTTGTTTGTACACACACACAACCTTAATTGATAGAAATAGATAAATGAAGATGCTATAAGCCAAAATCAAGGGTTTGTTAATCTCAAAGTGCGACAATAGAAACACTGCAGAACAGGAGGTGCCAGCCTTTCCTTCCACCCAAGGACGCACCACATAAGCATCGATTCATGGATCAAGTCCCTCTGGGAGAAAGTCAGAAATGAGTGGTGAGATTCCTATGCACGCAACAACTGAGAAAACATCCACATAGACCAGGAAGGAAAAGCTGCACACATACTTGGGCACCAACTTCCCCTCAGAAACTATACCAGGTAATTGAGAAGGAATCGCATACCGGCAGCCAACAGACACATGAAAAAGTGCTCAAGCTCACTAATCATCAGAGAAATGCAAATCAAAACCACACTGAGACACCACCTAACCCCAGTAAGAATGGTCATCATTAATAAAACAAACAATAACAGATGCTGGGGAGGGTGCAGAGAAAAAAGAACGCTTCTACACTACTGGCAGGAACGCAAACTAGTGCAACCTCTTTGGAAGATAGTGTGGCGATTTCTGACAGAACTAGAAATTGACCTTCCATATGACCCAGCAATCCCCCTATTGGGAATATACCCGGAGGAACTCAAATCATTCAGGTATCAAAAAGATACCTGCGCACACATGTTTGTTGCAGCTGTATTCACAATAGCAAAAACATGGAACCAAACATGCTGCCCATCAAAGCTGGACTGGATTTTTTTTAAATGTAGTACATATACACAATGGAATGTTATGCAGCCATAAATAAGGACACGCATATGAACTTCACAGCAACTTGGATGGATTTAGAGTCTATCATACTCAGTGATCTATCACAGAAACAAAGAACAGAGTACCATATGTTCTCACTCCTAAATGGACCTTGAACAAGTATCATAATTCTATAAGAAAGGGATTGGCAATAGTGGAAAACTGCCAGGGGAGAGGGAATGGATGTGATTGGCAGTTGAGGGAAACTGCTAGAAGAGGGAGGGGCACAACTCATGAACAAGGGTACCAGCATATTGAACATTTGTATACCTAACCCCGAATAGTACCCCACATCTTTAAAATAAATTTTTTTGAAAACAACTTTAAAAAAAGAAAGAGCGAAGGAGTCTCCAACACACAGCTTCTCCCTGGGGGGAGGAGGGTTTATACCACACGGTAATGCCCTAATTCTAAGGTTCCCCAGAGATAGGTACTTAATTCACCAGCTCTGAGCAAAGGGGACTAGATATACAGGAGTACAGAAAATAGTATTGGTATTATGCAAGTGCAGAAGCATTTTCAAAGGCCTTTATCCTCTGAGATCAGGATGGAGAAGAGGATAAAATTCAAAGGTCAAGTTTTGCTGCTATTGAGCTTCTAAGTAGCCTGCATCAGGGAGTTAATTGGTCCAATGAACAGCAGCTCTCTGGCAGCCTGAGCAGGAGGTTGTCGCTTCCTGAACCTTCTCTCCCAGATTCTCCCAGTGAAAAATCCAAGTCTACCCATTCATCCTGGAAGGAGTTTGTCCACTCACTGAATGCTGCAATTTCTATAGCTCCCACACAAAGGATTGCATGCTTAGCTTTGAAAGTTGATGGGGCTCTGCATTCCTAAGTCTCCTTACATCACAGAAATGAAGACTAGAAAAGCAATGGAAAAGGTCAAGGAATCTAAGAGTTGGGTTTTTTTTAAAAAATAAACAAAATTGAAAAACACTTAGCAGGGAGTACTGAGAAAACAGAGAGAACACTCAAACAAATAAATCAGAAATAATAAAGAGACATTACAACTGATAACACAGAAGAACAAAGGATCATGGTAGACTACTAAAGACTGTTGTATGAAAACAAAATTGATAACCTAGAAGAAATGGGTAGATTTCCAGAAATATATAGCATACTAAGACTAAATCATGAAGAAACTGGAAACCTGAACAGACCATTAGAGTGAGGAAATTGAAATAGTAATTAAAAGTTTCCCATAAAAGAAAAGCCTAGAACCAGATGGTTTTACAAGCATTTAAAGATTTAATGCCAATTTTTCTGAAACTCTTCAAAAAAATGAAAGAGGAAGTAATACCTTCAAACTGACTTCACGAGATCAGCATTACCCTGATACCACAGTGAGACAAAGACACTATAAGAAAAGAAAACTACAGGGCAATTACCTTGATGTGCATAGATGCAAAAATTCTTATGAAAATATTGATTGCCTGAGCCCACGGGTTTCAGACCCGCCTGGGCAACTTGGCGAGACCTCATCTCTACAGTGAATAAAAAAAATTAGCTGGGCATGGTAGTGCACATCAGTAGTTCCGGCTACTCGGAAGACTGAGGTGGAAGGATCGCCGGAGCCCAGCAGGTCGAGGCTGCGGTGGCCGGGAGCGTGCCACTGCACTTCAGTCTGGGTCCAGCTACTTGGAAGACTGAGGTGGAAGGATCGCCAGAGCCCAGCAGGTCGAGGCTGCGGTGGCCAGGAGCGTGCCACTGCACTTCAGTCTGGGTCCGGCTACTTGGAAGACTGAGGTGGAAGGATCGCCAGAGCCCAGCAGATCGAGGCTGCGCTGGCCGGGAGTGTGCCACTGCACTCCAGTCTGGGTGACAGAGTGAGACTCCAACCCAAAAAATAAAAGAAAAAGAAAATACTAACAAACCAAATTTAACAGAACATTAAAAGAACCATTCAATAAGATCAAGTAGGATTTATCCCTGGGATGCTAGGATGGTTCAACATGCACTAGTAAATAAATGTGGTCCACTATATTAACAGAATGAAAAAATCTGAATAGATGCAAAAAATGAAAGGCATCCTCTGAACAGATGCAAAAAAAAGCATTTTAAAAATTCAACATTATTTCATGATTAAAGCTCACAACAGGTTAGATAGAGAAGGAATGTTCCCCAACACAATAAAGGACATATATGACAAGCACACAGCTAACTTAAACAGCCACACAATAACAGTGAGGCACATCAACACACTACTAACAACTTTGGACAAATCATTGAGGTAGAAAATTAACAAAGAAATTCTGCACTTAAACTCATCACTTTACCAAGGGGACCTAATAGATATCTACAGAATTCTTTAACCAGCAACTATAGAATATACATTCTTCTAATCTGCACATTAAGCACATTCTAAATCAACCATATGCTTGGTCATAGAGCATATCTTAATACATTCCAAAAATCAGAACCATACCAAGCATGTTTTCTGACCACAGCAGAAGAAAAATAGATATCAATACCAAGAGGAACCCTCAAAACAACACAGATAAATGGAAACTAAACAACTTGCTCCTGAATGAATTTAGGTAAACAACAAAATCAAGAATGAAATGTTTTTAATATTTTGAAAGAAAAAAAAAACACAACATATCAAAACTTCCAAGATGCCACAAAAGTAGCACTAGGAAAAAAGCGTATGCACTAAATGCCCATATCAATAAGATAGGAGGATCTCAGTTAAACAAACTAACATCTCACCTAAGGAAGCTAGAAAAAAAAGAGAACAAACTAAGCCTAAAGCTACCAATAGAAAAGAAATAACCAAAATTAGAGCAGAACTAAATGAAAAAACCCATACAAAGGAACAACAAGACGAAAAGCTGGTTCTTTGAAAAAATAAACAAGATTAATAGACTGCTGGTCAGACTGAGGAAAAAAGATAAAAAATTGAAATAAGTACAATTAGAAATGAGAAAGGAGATATTACAACCAATCTAAAAGAAACATAAAATTCCCAGAAATTATTATAATCATCTATATTAGTGTCAAATAAAAAATGGAAATAAAATGTATGCATTTCAGGAAATACACAAACTCCCAAGATTGAACCAGAGATATTGAAACCCTGAACAGACAAATAATGAGTAACAAAATAAAATCAGTAATAAAAAACCTACCACACACAAAAAAAGGCCTGAGCCAGACAGATTCACGCCAAATTCTATCAGATGTACAGGGAGGAACTGCTATCCATTCTACTGAAACTATCCCAAAAATTGAAGAGGAAGGACTCTTCCCTAACTCATTCTTTGAAGTCATTATGATACCGATATCAAAATCTAGTAAAGATACAACAGGGAAAGAAAACTGCAGGTCAATATTCCTGATGAACAAAGACACAAAAATCCTCAACAAAATACTGGCAAACCACATCCAACAGCACATCAAAAATATTATTCACACTGAACAGGTGGGTTTTATTCCTGGAATGCAAGGTTGGTACAACAAACACAAAATCAATGAACATAACCAGTAGCAAAAACAAGAACCATATGATCATCTTAACAGATTCAGAGAAAGCATTAATAAAATCCAACAGCCAGTTATGCTGAAAACCTTCAATCATTTAGGCATCAAAGGAACATCTTCAAAATAATAACAGCCATCTATGACTAACCCACAGCCAACATTACACTAGACAGGCAAAAATTGGAAGCATCACCCCTAAGAACAGGAAT
This sequence comes from Carlito syrichta, assembly GCF_000164805.1. Lineage (NCBI taxonomy): Eukaryota > Metazoa > Chordata > Mammalia > Primates > Tarsiidae > Carlito > Carlito syrichta. The sequence continues at coordinate 195,531 of NW_007260589.1, forward strand.
AAGATAAAGATGTTTCATATCACCATTCCTATTTAAGATAGTGCTGGAAGTGCTTGCCAGCACATTTGGGAAAGAAAAAAATAATAAAATATATATACAAACAAAAAAAGAAGACAGGCTCGGTGGCTCAGCCTATAATCCCGCACCTTTGGGAGGCTGAGGTGAATGGATTGCCTGAGCCCGCGGGTTCGAGACCCGCCTGGGCAGCGAGACCTCATCTCTACAATAAATCAAAATATCAGCCGGGCGTGGTAGCGCATGCCTGTAATTCCAGCTACTTGGAAGGCTGAGGCGGAAGGATCGCGGAAGCCCAGCAGGTCGAAGCTGCGGTGGCCGGGAGCGGCCACTGCACTTCAGTCTAGGCGACAGAGTGAGAGTCCAACTCAAAAAAAAAAAAAGAGAAGACAAATTAAGTTTCTTCACAGATAATATGATCCTGTATCTAAAAAGCCTTAAAGACTTCTAGACCTGACAAACAACTTCACTAAAGAATTGGGATACCAAATCAATGCTCACCAATAATGTTCATGTTGAGAAGCAAATCAAGAAACAATTTCAAATGCAAATCAAAACTACATTGCGATACTGCCTAACTCTGGTAAGGATAGTTACCACTGATGAGTCAAAAAGCAACAGATGCTGGCACAGCTGCGGAGAAGAGGGACCGCTTCTGCACTGGTGGTGGGAATGTAAACTAGTTCAACCTCTATGGAAAGCAGTGTGGCAACTTCTAAAAGAATTTTAAAAATTGATCTTCCATGCAATCCAGCAATTTCTTTTCTGGGAATGTAGCCAGAGTAACATAAATCACTCTGTTAAAAAAGACACCAGTATACACGTTTATTGCCACACTATTCACGATAGCAAAAACATGGAACCAACCCTGCTGCCCATCGAAAGTGGATTGGACAAAGAAAATGTGGTCCATATACACGATGGGGTATTACACTGGGCCCTGCTTGGGAAGGAATGAAGGAAAGAAATGGAGGGCACATGACAACACAATGGGTACCTGGTCCACTACCAGGGGGAGTGAGGGCCACCTAGAAGCCCAAATTTCACCTGCAGACACCCTACTTATGTAGCAAATCTCACTTGTACCCCACAGCTCTATAATAAATAAATAATTTTTTTTAAATCTCATTAAAATAGCCACACACAAAAATAAAATACATGGGAATCTGTCTAACCAAGGTGGCAGATAATCTCAAAAATGATATACACAAATGGAAAAACATTCCATGTTCATGGTTCAGAATAATCAATATCATTAAAATGTGCATACTACCCAAAGCAATCTAGATTCACATACTACCCAAAGCAATCTAGATTCGCATACTACCCAAAGCAATCTAGATTCGTGCAATCCCCATTAAACTACCAGTATCATTTTTCACAAAATTAGAAAACAATTCTTAAAATAATATGAAAGCAAAAATAAGCCTAATAGCCAAAGCAATCCTAAGCAAAAAGAACAAACCCAGAGGCATCACATTAAAGACTGTGAACTACTACAAGGCTACATTAACCAAATAGCATGGTACTAGTAAGTAGACACATAGATCAATAGAACAGAATACGGAACCCAGAAATAAAGTCACTCGCCTACAACAAATTAATCTTCAACAAAGTTGACAAAACTAAGCATTGAGGACATCTTGTTCAATAAATGATGTAGGGAAAACTGGCTAACCACAAGCACAAGAATAAAATTTGGCCAGGCGCAGTGACTCAGCCTGTAATCCCAGCACTTTGGGAGGCCAAGGCGAGAGAATTGCCTGAGCCTGGGAGTTCCAGACCAGCCTGAGCAACTTGGTGAGACCTTGTCTCTACAATAAATCAAAAATAAGCCAGGCATGGTAGCACTCTCCTATAGTTCCAGCTACTTGTAAGGCTGAGGTGGAAGGATCGCCTAAGCCCAGCAGGTCGAGGTTTTGGTGGCTATGAGCATGCCATTGTACTCCAGCCTGGGCAACAGAGTGAGACTCCAACTCAAAAAAAAAATTAGATCTCTCATCATATAAAAAAAAACTCAAGATGATAGATTAAAGGTTTAAATGTAAGAATTACAACTATATAAGACTTCAAACTATAAAAATCATAGAAGAAAACCTAGGAAACACTATTCTGGACATTGGCCTATGAAACAAATGTATGACTAAGTCCTCAAAAGCAAATGCAGCAAAAACCAAAACTGACAAATGGCACCTAATTAAAAAGCTTCTGCACAGAAAAAAAAAAATCAACAAAGTAAACAAACCTACAGAATGGGAGAAAACATTTGCAAAATGTGCATCCAACAAAGGGCTAATATCCAGAAATGATAAGAAACTTAAATAAAAAGACATGAAATAAATAATCTCATTAACAACTAGGAAGAAACCCAGGTGTGGTGGCTCACCTCTGTAATCCCAGCACTTTGGGAGGCAGTGGTGAGAGGATTGTCTGACCTCACGGATTCAAGACCCACCTGGACAATTTGGCAAGACCTCATCTCTACAATAAATTTAAAAATTAGCCAGGCGTGGTGGCACATGCCTGTAGTTCTAGCTACTTGGAAGGCTGAGGCTGAAGGATCGCAGGAGCCCAGCAGGTCAAGGCTGCAGTGACCATGAGTGTGCCACTGCACTCTGCCTGGGATATAGAATGAGACTCCAACTCAAACAAACAAAAAACAAAAAGAACTAGGAAGAGGACATGAACTGACACTTGTCAAAAGAAAGCATATAAGCAGTCAACAAACATGAAAAATGATCAACATCACTAATCATCATAGAAATGCAAATAAAAACCACAATGAGACATCATCTCATGCTACTCAGAATGGCTATTATTAATAAGTTTAAAAAAAAACAGATGTTGACAAAGTTGTGGAGAAAAGGGAATGCTCGTACACTATTGGTGGGAATGTAAGCTAGTTTTGTCCCCATGGAAAGCAGATTGGATGTTTCTCAAAAAACTAAAAGTAGATTTACCCCAGTAATTCCACTAATGGGGTTATACTCAAAAAAGTATAAACCAGTCAACCAAAAAAGACACCCATGCTTGTATGTTTATTACAGCACTGTTCACAGTGGCAAAGACATGAAACCAACCATTAAGAATGGATTGGGTAAAGAAAATGTAGTACATATACACCATGGAATACTATACAGTCATCAAAAAGAATGAAATCACATTTATTGCAGCAACATGTATTCATCTAGAGGCTGTAATTCTAAGTAAAGTAATGCAAAAATAGAAAACAAAATATCATATCTTATCCCTGATAAGTGGAAGCTAAACACTGGGTACACACAGACATAAAGATGAGAACAATTGATACTAACTTCCTAAAGAGGAGAGGGGTAAGGGATGAAAAACCACCTACTGGATACCATTCTTTGGATACTGGATGTTCATTCTTTGCATCTTAGGTTCAATAGAAACCCAAACCTCACCATTATGCGTGTAACAAATATATCATGTATCTAAAGTAAAATAAAAACAGGTCGGGCACTGTAATCTCAGCACTTTGGAAGGCTAAGGCAAGAGGATTGCTTGAGCCCAGGAGATGGAGACCAGTCTAGGCAACACAGTGAGGCCTCATCTCTACAAAAATCAAAAAATTAGCCGGATGTGGTAGCACGTGCCTGTAGTCTCAGCTACTTGGGAGGCTGAGGCCAAAGGGTCACCTGAACCCAGAAGTCGAGGTTGCAGTAAATCGTGATTGTGCCAGCCTGGGTGATAGAGTAAGAACTCAACTCAAAAAAAAAGTAAAATAAAAACAAAAGTAATAATCCCCACGTGTTCATCAACTTTACAGAGTTTTCTAAGTTTATCAACTCAAAATAGGAAAGTCAGGAAAGATAATAAAGCACTTATAAGCCAATACTAATATTTCTTTCTGTACAAGTGAGTTAGAAAATCAGTGGTTATGTGCAAAAAGCCTCTCAAAATTAAGCTGGCTGATACAAAGTATTGTTGAAAGAAATTAGAGGCCTAAATAAATGGAAAGACACCCCATATTCATCTATTAGCAGACAATATTGTCTACAGATTCAAAATGACCCATATCAAAATCCTTGCTACATATTTTTTTTTTACAGAAATTAACAGGATTATCCTAAAATGCATATGGAACTTTAAGTGACCAATATCTAAGAACAAAAGCAATCTTGGAAAAAGCAAAAACATAATTGGAGAACTGACACTTCCTGATTTCAAAACTTATGTAAATGCTACAGTGATCAAGATGGTACCATACTAGCATGAAGAAAGATAAATAGATGAATAAAATAGAATTGAGAGTCCAAAAACAAATCCTCATGTTTATAGTCAATTGATCTTCAAAAAATGTACCAAGATAATTCAATGTGGAGAGAAGAGTCTTTTCAACAAATGGTACTATGACAACGGAATATTCAAATGCAAAGGAATAGTGGCATCCATACCTTACACTATAATCAAAAATAAACTCAGAGTAGGTATAAATATAAGAGTTAAAACTACAAAATCATCAGACGAAAACTTGCAGTGAATTTTTGTGACATTGGACTAAGTATACGTTTCTTAGATATGACAAGAAAATCACCAGCAACTAAACAAATAAATAGAATTTCACAAAAATTATAAACTTTTGTATTTCAAAAGACACTATTAAGAAAATGAAAGACAATCCACAAAATGGGATAAAAAAAATTTTTTTTTTGAGTTGGAGTCTCACTCCATCGCCCAAGTTGGAGTGCAGCGGCATGCTCATGGTTACCACAGCCTTGACCTGCTGGGCTCCAACGATCCTTCAGCCTCAGGCTTCCAAGTAGCCAGAACTATAGGCACATGCTACCACATCCAGCTAATTTTTTATTTCTTGTAGAGACGGGTTCCCGTCAAGTTGCCCGGGCTGGTCTCGAACCCATGGGCTCAGGCAATCCACCCACCTTGGCCTCCCAAAGTGCTGGGATTACAGGCTGAGCCACCAAGCCTGGTCAGGATAAAATATTTTAAAATTACACATCTGATAAGGGAATTGTATCTAAGATATACAAGGGAGAACCCCCAAGAAATCAGAATTATCTTTTGGAGGGCAGGCTCCTTGTCGTACACTCGAAATTTGTTCCTCTGGATCAAACGGTCAACCAAAGTTTTTACCTGGAAGTTTTGAGAAATTGCGTCACAATTTGCAGAAGAAACATCCCAAGTGGCAAACAGGTGACTAGTTCTTCCACAATGACAACACCACGCTGAGTGCCCACACCACGCTGAGTGTTCAGCAGTTTTTGACCAAAAATGGCATGTCCCCCGTGTCCCACTCTCTCTATTAACCTGATCGTGACCAGCGCAACCTCTTTTGTTTCCTCAGATCAAAAGATCCTCAAAGGAAAACATTTTGCCCACATGTAAAGGGTGAAACAAAAAACGGCAGGAACACCGAAGGACATCAAAAGTGACGAGTTTTGAGCACTGGAAAAAGCGTCTTGATAGGTATATTGCATCAAACAGAGTACTTTGAGGGTGACTGAAATTTAAACATGTAGAATAAATACACACGTTTTTATAAATAAAGTCTGAGTTTGTTGGGGTCCCCTCTTCTAAACACTTTTCCATCACAATAATTTTAAAAATTATAATAATCCAATTTTAAAATGGACAAAGGATCTGAATATGTTATTTTCCAAAGAGATATACAAATTGCCAGTAACCCCATATGGAAAGATCATTAGCTTCAGGGACATGCAAAGCAAACCAAAATGAGACCTCCTTTCCCCAGCAAGGATGATTGGACTCCAAAAGACAGATAAGAGGAATGAGTGAGGCTATAGAAAAAATGGAGCCCTCAAACACTGCAGGGACGATACAAAATGGTGTAGCTAATTTCATGCCTACATTTTCTAAGAGTTTTATATTTTTATCTTACATTTAGATCTTTGCTCCGGCCATAGTTTCTCCACAGGTTAAACACAGAATTACTATATGATCCAGCAGTCCACTGTCAGGTATATACCCAAGAGAGATGAAAACATCTGTATACACAAAAAGTTGTACACAAATGTCTATGCCAGCATTATTCATAATAGCCACCCAAAAAAAGCCATCAACAACCACCACGGGGAGAGGAGACCTTATTTAGCAAATGATCCTGGGAGTTGGCTGACACATGCAGAAGACTGAAAGAGGACCCCCACCTATCACCATACACAAAAATCAATTCAAAATGGACCAAGAACTAAGCATAAAACATCAAACTAATCAAACTATAAGTATCTTAGAAGAAAACACAGGAGACACCCTTATGCACATTGGTGTAGATAACCAGTTCTTGATCAAATCCCCAAAACATATGCCATAAAAGACAAATGGGACCTCATCAAACTGAAAAACTTTTGCACAGCAAAAGAAACCATCAAGAAAGTGGGGAAACAACCAACGGAATGAAAAAAATATATATCTGCTAACTGTGTAGCTGACAAAGGCCTGACATTCAGGATCCACTAAGAACTCAAATGAGCTGAAAGGAACAAAACAAACAAGCCTATTTTTAAAAATGGACAGAGAACATGAATAGACACTTCTCAAAAGAAGACATATGAGCAGCCAACAGATACATGAAAAAAGGCTCAACCTAACTAATCATCATAGAAATGCAAATCAAAACCACACTGAGATACCACTTACCCCAGTAAGGATGGTCATCATTAATAAATCAAAAAACAATAGATGCTGGTGTGGGTGCAGAGAAAAAGAGATGCTTCTACATTGTCTGTGGGAGTGCAAACTAATCCAACCTCTATGGGAAATGGCACAGCAATATTTAAAGGAACTAGAAATTGGCTTTCCATATGATCCAGCAATCCCCCTCCTGGGAATATACCTGGAGGAAAACAAATTATTCTACAAAAAAAGGACACCTGCACACACATGTTTATTGCTGACCTATTCACAATAGTAAAAACATGAACCAACCCTATTACCCATCGAAAGCAGACTAGATAAAGAAAATGTGGAACATATACACGGAGGGATTTTACGCAGCCATAAAGAAATACAAAATCATGGACTTCTCAGCAAAATGGATGGAATTGAAGACAATCATTCTTAGCGATCTATCACAGAAACAAAGAACCAAATACCACATGTTCTCATTCATAAGTGGGACCTGAACATGAATCACAACAGCACAAGGGAGGGATCAGCAGTCACGGGACACTGCCGGGGAGGGAGCAAGTAGGGGGTGGCATGTAACAACACAAAAGATACTTGATCCTAAACCAGGGGAGGTACGGACCAGTGAGAGGCCCAAACTTCACTTGCATGTAGAATATTTATGTGCAGCCGGGCTCGGTGGCTCAGCCTATAATCCCGCGCCTTTGGGAGGCTGAGGTGAGTGGATTGCCTGAGCCCGCGGGTTCGAGACCCGCCTGGGCAGCGAGACCTCATCTCTACAATAAACCAAAAAATCAGCCGGGCGTGGTAACGCATGCCTGTAATTCCAGCTACTTGGAAGGCTGAGGCGGAAGGATCGCCGGAGCCCAGCAGGTCCAGGCTGCGGTGGCCGGGAGTGGCCACTGCACTCCAGTCTGGGCGACAGAGTGAGACTCCAACTCAAAAAAAAGAATATTTATGTGCCTGACTCTGATTTGTACCCCATATCTTTATAATAAAGTTTTTTTTAAGTTGTACATAAATGTCCAGGCCAGCATTATTCGTAATAGCCACACAAAAAAAGATACAAAGTGTCCATCAACCAATGAATGGAAATATAAAATGTGATATACTCACATTGAAATATTAGTCAACCATTTAAAGGAATGAGACACTTATATGTGCTATTTTCTTATTTTTTTATTCAGTCTTTGTAGAGACTGTCAAAAATTGCCAATGTCAACTACATTTCAAGCTGTCATGGTGGGGTACTGGGAAAAGTCTTCAATTAGCATTGATCACGCCTCGGATAAACCTCACTGACTACAATACTGCCCCTGTGCAAAGCTGATATGTACTATAGTGTCAATGAATCTTAAAAAACATTATGCTAAGTGAACGAAGCCAGACACAGAAGACCACTTACTGTACAATTATTTATATATATATATAAAACTGTCCAGAATTGCAAGTCTATAGAGACAAAAAGTAGATTTCTGTTGTCTGGAGCCAGAGAGTTGGGTGATGATAGGGGTTGACTGTTATCCATACAGTTGTCCCTTCAGGGTGATAGAAATATTCCAAAATTTACTGTGGTAATCATTGAACATCTCTGTGAAAATACTAAAACCACTGAATTGTACATAAAATATATGAAGGGTGCAATATTTGAACTATACTCAATAAAAATGGTATCCATTCCTCCCCCAAAAAAACCCTCTAAATACTACAGTGTATTGAGGAATTAGCCACAAGTAAGTGAAATACCAGAGACCTTGGTGTCCTTCTTAACCTGACATTAATGGAGAGCTTTATAGCATTAAGGAAAAGCCTCCAAGTGTGTGTAAAAATGGAGAACTAAATAGGTGCATTCTTCTGTTAAGGTGTCCATATTTTAATGAGATTCTCAAATGAATTGAAGTCCCCAAAAGATAAGAACACACTGATGGCAGCAGAGACGACAGAGAATGGGAATAATTTGCTTCTGCATTCCTCCGGTTTCTAAAACTATTCTATATATTAACTTTACTCCACCTAAAACTCTTCATTTGAGCAGTCCTGCTCAAGTTGCGTAACTTTGAAAGTCATCGTCAGCATCGCTGACTCCTTGACAGTTTCACCTACAGAACGATTCCTCATTCCTGCCCAATATTACAAAGTGGTTGATTAAAATAATGGTGAAGCCGGGCTCAGTGGCTCAGCCTGTAATCCCACGCCTTTGGGAGGCTGAGGTGAGTGGATTGCCTGAGCCCGTGGGTTCGAGACCCGCCTGGGCAGTGAGACCTCATCTCTACAACAAATCAAAAAATCAGCCGGGCATGGTAGCGCATGCCTGTAATTCCGGCTACTTGGAAGGCTGAGGCGGAAGGATCGCCGGAGCCCAGCAGGTCGAGGCTGCGGTGGCTGGGAGCGGCCACTGCACTCCAGTCTGGGCGACAGAGTGAGACTCCAACTCAAAAAATAAAAAATAAAAAATAATGGTGACCTCAGAGAAAGGATGTTTTTGTCTAGAGTTAGTCCTTTTCGGCCTGTTCTGGACTGAGCCCCTCCCCAGTTCAAGGAGGAATTTGCACCTATACAAGTGTCTTTCTGATATGTGTATTGCCCTTTTCACTCAATTTCCAAATGAACTGTACCACTATTCAAATTCACCACCCAAATCTTTCCCACCAAATAGGCTGTCTGGTCTCATTACTGAAATTTCCCACAGAGCTTCCACCATTTGACTCCCATCCACTTCTCTAATTAAAAGTCATGTCCATAGATCTTTAACAATATGACAAAATGGACAACTTGGCTTTATTTCAGAATCTGTATTTTTAGGCCCACACTTTCTGCAAGCCAAACTTCAAAGACATGAAAAATCTTATTCTTGGTCCTTGAGCTTTATTCTCATTGTATATGTCATTCTACAAAGCTCACAGGATTATTTTCCCTAAAAATTATCTGCATTTCACTCTAATCCAGGTTTCCACATATACCTGATCAAATCAAAACTCTCCATACCAACACTCAGGTTTGCAGGTTACAGACACCTCTAACTCCATATCTGTCCAGGTTTAGTTTTAGTTCCACCCAATGAATGCTTCTCTCCTCCATTTCTTTGCTACCACACACCTCTGAACCTCTCATCACCCCATTCTACCCATCTGAAATCCACTGCCCTGTGGATCACTGCAAATTCCTTAAGAGCTATATCAAACCTCAAGACATGCAGGAGACCCACCCAGGTCCTTCTATAAATCCTTCTTTCTTACTCATATCACTGCATGATATGAATTTATAAATCTTCATTTTATGACTTCATATTTTGCATTTTCTAACTTATTTTTATTTCCATTTCACCTGAGGTGAGCATTCTGTCTTTCCTCAGATTACTAGTACCTAATAGATACAATACAAAGAATTGATAGAATACAATGCTCATAAATTCTAATTGCTTAACAATTCAATTTTAAATCTTCCGTGATGCTTAGTTTAGATCCATATATATAATAAGTACTTAAAGCACTTATCAAATGTTTCTTAACTGACCCTTTAGGTAATCAGTTACAGAGCTAAAAAATGAATCACAAATACAGGCAAACAGATAGCATTTTACCTCTTCCATTTTGATCAGGAAACAATCAATGAAGTCTTGAGGATTATTATTGTCCAAGGATTTTTGATGCTCTTTTATTTTCTCCAAAACATAATTTTTAACAGAAGCAAAATTTTTAAGTATTGTGTTATGACTTCCTGGGAGATAATCAATAACAGCAGGAAAATTATTGCAGACCTTAAAGATTTGAAAAATATATTAATTAAATTAAACACAGGTATTAAAATATGTGCCATATGTCAATTGCTGGTTTAAGACTGGAGTAAAAAAAAAAAGACTGGAGTGAATAAATAATGGTCTCCTCTTACAGAAGAATTTGATTGTACATACAAAGTAATCATCTATGCTGTAGAAAGATTTAAAGGCGAACTTCTGAACAGAGAATCAAAGATGATCATTTCCTATATTCATATATTGTTTTTAGAATATGAAATCATCTTTTTGTAAATTCCCTCATTTTTTACATTAATTCTTCTTTACAGCCTTGAAGCGTTCAATAGCATGAATTGATTTAATTCACATTTTGTGAATGAGAATCAAGGTTAAGAAAGTCTGGGCAAACTGAAATAGACTGCAAAGCCACTCCCTGTTATTACTGCTACTAGCAAGAAACCTCAGAAGTAGAACCACCATTTTATAAGAGGAAGGGCTACAAAGATCCCATAAAGGCCAACTCAGTATATGAATAAGGACACTTGCACCAGAGCAGTCAAGTTACTTCTGTAAAAATCACACAGTTCTCTTTTAGGCAGATCGCCAGACTTGCCAGGTCAGCACAGGGAGAAAGTGTGATGTTTGCTTATGGTCCATACAGACCCAAACCAAATCATGTTGTCATCTTAATCCTAATTACCTTGTCAACCAGATCCCAGAAGAAGCATCAAAACCTCTACCCTATTCAAGTTTTCTGGCATCATCTGTGATACCAAACATTCTCCCCCTTGGTACCCTAAATATGCATACTTCTACCCAGTCATGTGATGAAGTCTCTAGGTGCTGATTGGAGGATTTGACTGCGCATACAAAGCCTGTGGGTACTGCTAGCTTTTCAACAAGGGCTTTGGATCTCTATTAAGTTCTATGAGTATGCTTTTGGGCAGTCACGAAAGTACTGCTTGGAAACTGGGCTTGGGGGTTTGGTGGAAAAAACCACTCGCCAACGTGCTTAAATTGCAGCTCTATTTCTGGAAATTCCTTTTTCTTGTCTGTTAAAAAAGAATCCGCTATCTTCCAGGTGATAACTCCACAATGCTAAGATCCAGACAGAACTATGGTGTTCAACCATTCACTTCACAGAGTGGTGTCAGCAAGAATGGCACCATAGAAAGCTCCAAGGAACGGTACAGCGACAAAAACATCAAAAAAATTCAGCAAAAACAGTCAGAATAAACTTTGATAGAACTCTGAAAAACAAAGGTTTAATGTAGCCAAGAGAAAAACATCCCCCCCCCTCAAAAAACAGGCAATTTAAAAATGAACATTTTTAGCCGGGCTCAGTGGCTCAGCCTGTAATCCCACGCTTTGGGAGGCTGAGGTGAGTGGATTGCCTGAGACCCGCCTGGGCAACTTGGCGAGACCTCATCTCTACAATAAATCAAAAAATTAGCCGGGTGTGGTAGCGCGCCCTGTAATTCCAGCTACTTGGAAGGCTGAGGCGGAAGGATTGCCGGAGCCCAGCAGATCGAGGCTGCGGTGGCTGGGAGCGGCCACTGCACTCCAGACTGGGCGACAGTGAGACTCCAACTCAAAAAAAGAAAAGAAAGAAAATTTTATCATATTTTTATATGTCTTTGTCCCACCTCCCTTATCAGCTTGGCAGTGGCCTTGACAAGGGAAACCCTGTTTCCAGTGTAAGATTTTGGTTTCTTATTCCAGAAGGACCAGAAAAGACCTTACTTGTGATGAATTCTGTTCCTGTATCGAACCTGTCCCAGGACTACCTGAAGGGCTAACAAGGGCATTCGTTTTTGTTTCACCTGATTCAGAATTCATTCAAGACAGAAAAACAATGGGGGTTTTTTTTTTAAGTTTCTAAGACAAATGAACAACCCAAAGCCACATGGGGCAAAAAAAAATTAGAGTTCAGACACATAGTAGAACAGTAAAATCCTGGAACTAAAAGCTGGGGAGACAGTTACTTTGGAAAAGTAGGACATTTTAAAATGCAACATATACTGAGGAATTTAGAAAGCTATGAACATGCCTAGCGCAGGACACAGGACAACAAAAGACCTGAGAAGACCCTAAATTTTTATCTCAGGCTAATATCTGGGCTCAGCTTAAGCAGCAAATGAAGGATATGATAAGGAGTGCTCCAGCACAGAATCAGTCTGAAAGAGTTTCCTTCCTTCCTTCCCTCCTTTGTTTCTTTCTTTTCTTCCTTCCTTCCATCTTTCCTCTCTCTCTCTCTCTCTCTCTCTCTCTCTCTCTCTCTCTCTCAGCTTTTCACATTCAAGGAAATTCCTGTCAAAACTAACTGAGCATTAGCTAAAGAAACAAAGACCTTTGAGACCACACATGACAAAGAGTACAGACTTTACAAAAATAATTCTTAAAAGTCATTTCCACAGCTACCACATTATAGCATCCAAAATTTCCTGTTTTAAAACATTCACCTCACAGCTCCATGCATATCAAATGTTTGACTTGTCAGAGGAAACAATATAAATAATATCTTAGGGAAAAAGGCTCTTGATCTCACCTGGATCCATGGGGAGCTCATAATCCTGAGGTTTTCATCTAGTTTTTTCAGCAAGCTAAGAAAATTCTGATCCTTATAGTCAAAACGATTCCGGAAAATAATGGAGCAGATCACATTGCATGGAGCATAGCTCAGGATAAAAGTAGGATCACAGGATAAACCTAAAGAATTGGAAGTATTTTTTTAAAAACCATTAAAATTTACGTATAAAACACTTTGTCTTTGATAACATGTAAAAGTAATTTTGGAATCTCTAAAGCAATATCTACCAAGAAATATCCTTATCAACAAAAACTACGTCATATTTAAAACCAACACATCACTTTTCCCTTAAATCTGAATTAATCACTCCATCCTAGCTTGTTTTTTTTGTTGTTGTTTGTTTGTTTTTTTGAGTTGGAGTCTCACTCTGTCACCCAGACTAGAGTGCAGTGGACGCTCCCGGCCACCAAAGCCTCAACCTGCTGGGCTCCAGCGATCCTTCTGCCTCAGCCTTCCGAGTAGCCAGAAGGCTATCACGTGCTATCACACCTGGCTGATTTTTTTATTTATTGTAAAGATGAGGTCTCGCCAAGTTGCCCAGGCGGGTCTCGAATCCGCGGGCTCAGGCAATCCACTCACCTCAGTCTCCCAAAGGCGTGGGATTACAGGCTGAGCCACCGAGCCTGGCTATCCTAGCTTGTTTAAAAATGGTTTCCCAATCACAAAGATGGTTTTCCCAGGGCGAGGCTTATAAAAATAAAAATAAAATAATGGTTTCCCCAATACTGCATTTATCTCACTGCCTTTCTTTACACAATTCCTGTTGCAGGAAAGCAAATCTGTTCTGTTTTGCCAAGCAATGTGGCCTCTCCCGTCGCCCCTGGGGGTTGTATCCCCGTGACAAGAGAGATGGCAAACACCACCTCTGAACTCTCCACTTTCCTGACCAACACACCAGGGAGTGTTTCAGGAAAACAAATCAGAGAGACCATGACACCGAGGCTGATAAGCAGAAAGCTGTGTTTATTACTGGAACGCTGGCGTTCAGCCCAGCGCACTCCAGTCGACTCTGGTCACAAAGGTTGGACCTCGATGGCCCTCGATCACAGCAGGGTCTCAGCTTATATAGGTTTTACATTGCCTTTGGGAGGAAGGGGCTTTTCATGATGTAAGGTTTTGTTCTTTTTGTAACAACAGCACAATCTTGTGGTTTTGGCCGCAGGCACTAAGCCAGGCGTTACAGTAAGGGGCTTGTCCGTGGTTTTAGCTACAGGTACTAAACACGGCGTTTTGCTTTAAGAAACTGGAACATTTTTATTGTAATACATGTTTTAAAACATTTCCTAAAGCCCCCTACCACATCCCAACACAAGATGCCTATTATTTTTAAGGGAAAAAAAAATTTAAGGCCACTTTTTAAAACCCCTGATAATTCAAGTGATCGGTACAGAATCACAAACTTCTGGAAAGCTTGTAGACAATTAAGGCCTGGCATAGGAAGCAAGAATATAGTTAAGGACTTGGAAACCTTTTATATATAATGACTAGTTGAAAGAACTATGCATAGAACCAACAAAGAGAAAACTAAAGAGAAAGAGATTATGGGAAAATTCCGGTTGCTGGGACAAGTGTAAAAACGCCATCTAGGTTTTATAAGAAAAAACTAACATAAATGTGTTTGCCAAAAATAATAGCAAAATAAGAAACCTTAATTTCAAACTTTAAATTATGAATAGAGCAGACAAAAAAAGTTAAAATGATAAGCAAAATCCTTTTATTTCTTTATTTTAATATTGAAAGGAAAAAAGAATGCCTTACTCTAGATAATAGTGTCCATAATCACCAGGTCCTACATGCAAGCCCTCCTGTAGAATTCTAGGTTATTACTGTATCTAGTCATCAGAAAATATCATATATTATTATACATTTTTAACTTGATCATCATTTATGCTAATTCCATCATTTTACAGATAAAGTCGAAGAAACTTTGATTCTGTGGGCAATTTTTAAATGAAGTTGTTGTAATTAAATCATCAATAAACTTTACATGTGAGAATATCCTGGATGCATTATAATTAAGGGTGACTTGAACCAAAAGTGTTGTGTGGTAATGATAGGAAATTAAATAATAGGGAACCTGTTGAGTCAACTGTTCTAAGGTCAGGTCCTTTCCAACTAAAACACGCCAGGGCACTAAGCTTGTGGAATAACTTTTATTCTAGCCTGAAAGGTAGGGGATAATTTGGAATTCTTTTTTTCTCTTTCTCTCTCTTTTAATTTTTATTTTGAAATTGTAGGGTACAATTCAGAGTTAGGTATACAATGTTTGTTGTGCGGGTACATTTGTATACTTAACCCTGGAATTAGAGTTTATAATTTGGGATTCTTACTTTGAGATTTCTGTGTGCATGTGTGTTGTGTTCATGTGCAAAATTCACAGGGAAAACTCTACCTTTCTATCTTTCCTTTCACTCCATTACTGTGAAGACAACATTTTGACCCAGAGAGTTTCAAAGTAGAGATAATGCAAAAGATTCACAAGTCGAGATCATAAAAGTCAGCGTAATTTGTCATCCAAGCCAAAAATCAAATGTATTGTGACAAGCACTTCAGAGATGAGTCAAACTAAACGGGTGGTGGCAGGGTAAATAGATCCTCTCCAATTTTTCATCCCGATTCAAGTGTTTTAAAATTCACCCAGGATTTTGTTTTTATTCTGATACGGTGAGGTCAGCAGGTCAAGTTGTCCTGAAACAGGCTGCCCGAGAAAAGATAACCTGTTACAATTCCAAGAGGAGGTGTACTCCACACCGCAGGGGTCACACTAGGTTGCACTAGGTTTGGTCAGACAGCAGGAGTAAAAAGAAACTTAGGGCAGAATCTTTATTAGACTTCTCATGGGAAGGCATGAGCAAGGTAGTAGATACCCTGAATAAGCCTAGGAATGGAGAGTTGGAAGAATTTCAGTGGACTTTGGACTCAGGGGTGTTCCCTACTTGTTCAGTAACTGGCCCCCAGAGTGATTTTATGGCAGGGAGAATACAATCAGCCCTCTCCATCTGTGACACATGGTGGATTCAATCCAACACGAATTGAAAATATTCAGGAAAAAAAACATCTGTGCTGAACATATACAGACTTTTTTCCTGTCAATATTCCCTTGAAAATGCAGTATAATAGTTATTTATCAAACATTTAAATGGCATTAACTATTATAAGTGATCTAGAGATTATTTAAAGTATCCAGGAAGATGTGCATAGGTTATGTGCAAATACTATACAATATAAAAGAAACTTAAGCATGGTGAACTTTAGTGAGTCCTGAAACCCAATCTCCGAAATTGATAAGGAGTGACAATTGTATTGACCTGGCATGTGAGAGTTTGAAAGAAGGGAATGGAGGATGGACTTTGGATAGATAAGCTTATAAATCAAAGGCATGCTGTGGACAGGATATTTGCTATCTCTAAAAATTCACTGACCCCGGGAGAAGCAGTCCTTTTCTGGGTCCACAAGGCCCCCGAGATCATAAAATATATAAAATGTTTTAAAAATGATAAAAACACAGTCAAAGACAGAAAGGAATATATATATAAAATATATTTTTTAAATGTATATATAAAAGCTAAATACAGAACCAATTCACAATTAGGGAAGGCAAGGTAAAGAGTTATTAATAATTGTTGAAATTTACTTACATAAATTATTGTAATTTGGAGGATTATGCTATAGAATATATTTTCTTAAAAAATAAAAAACATGGCCGGACTCAGTGGCTCAGTCTATAATCCCAGCACTTTGAGAGGCTGAAGCGAGTGATTTGCCTGAGCCCACGGGTTTGAGACCAGCTCTGGCAACTCGTCTCTACAATAAATAAAAAATTAGCCAGGCATGGTCGTGCACGCCGGGTGTGGGAGTGCACGGATCGCCAGAGCCCAGCAGGTCGATGCTGGGGTGGCTGTGAGTGTGCCACTGCACTCCAGCCCAGGCCACGGAGGGAGACCCCAACTCAAAAATAAATAAATACATAAATTACAGTAAAGAGTAACATTGGGCTGGACACGGTGACTCAGCCTGCAATCCCAGCACTTTGGGAGGCCGAGGCAAGAGGATTTCCTAAGTCCAGAGGTTCGAGACCAGCCTGGGCAACTTGATGAGACCTCATCTCTACAATAAATCACAAAAACTAGCCAGACGTGGTGGCATGCATCTGTAGTTCCAGCTACTTGGAAGGCTGAGGCGGAAGGATCGCCTAAATCTAACGGGTGGAGGCTGTGGTAGCCGTGAGCGTGGCACTGCACTCCAGCCTGAGCGACAAGAGTGAGACTACAACTCAAAAAAAAAAAGAAAGAGTAACATTGAGTAACTGCAACTGAGAGTTTTATTTTATTTTATTTTGCATAAGGCAGGAATATTTATTGCAGTAAATTCTAGAAGGCCAAGGAGGCTGGAGTTAGCTTGACCCCAAATATCCTATGGTTCTTAATTTTTATTTGCATCTATCTATATAAACTTCTTTGTTATTACTTTATTTTATTTTAGATTCAAGGAGAATATATATATTTAGATTCAGGGGCTATACATATATTCAGGTTTACTACATGGATATGTTGCATGATGGTAAGGTTTGAGCTTCTAGTGAACCCATCACCCAAATCGTGAACATGGTGCCCTGTCGATAGTTTCTCAGCCCTTCTCCCCTCTCAGGCTCCCCTCTTTGGGAGGCCCCAATGTCTGTTGTTCCCACCTTTATGTCTGTGTGAATCCTTTGTTTAACTCCCACATATAAGTGAGAACATGTGGTATTTGGTTTTCTGTTTCTGCATTAATTCGCTTAGAATAAGGCTTCTAATTGACCTTCCACATGGCCTAGCAATTCCCCCATTGGGACTCAAATCATTCTACAAAAAAGATACCTGCACACATATGTTTGTTGCAGCTCTATTCACAATAGCAAAAACATGGAACCAGTCATGCTGCCCATCAAAGCTGGATTGGATATTTTAAATATGGTACATATACATAATGGAATTTTATGCAGCCATAGAGAAGGACAAATATATGGACTTCGCAGCCACTTGGATGGATTTGGAGTCTATCATGCTCAGTGATCTATCACAGAAACAAAGAACAGAGTACCCTAGGTCCTCACTCATAAGCGGACCTTGAACAAGTATCATAATACTGTAAGAAAGGGATTGGCTGCGGTGGAAAACTGCCAGGGGAGGGGTGGGGTGGGATTGACAGTTGAGGGAAACTGCTAGGGGAGGGAGTGGCACACCTCATCAACAAGGGTGCCTGCATAATCAACATTTGTATCTAATCCTGAATTGTACCCACATCTTTATAATAAAAAATATAATATAATATAAAAAAAGAATAATGGCTTCTAGGTACATCCGTAATGCTGTAAAAAAAAAAATTCATTCTTTTTATGATTGCATAGTATTCTGTAGTGTGTATGCACCACTTTTTTCTTATCTAATCCACCCTTTGGGGGCACCTAGGTTGGTCTCATGTCTTTGCTACTGTGGATATTGCTGCAATAAATATATGCATGCAAGTGTTCTTTGGGTAGCATGATTTATGCACCTTTGGGTATAAACCTGGTAGTGGAATTACCAGATCAAATGATAACTCTATTTTTAGTTATTTGAGAAATCTCCAAGTTGCTTTCCTCAGGGGATAAACTAGCTTACATTCCCACCAACTGTGTGTGAGTGTTCCCTTTTCTCTACAACCTCACCAACCTCTGTTGTTTTTTGACTTATTAATAATAACCATTCTGACTGGTGTGAGATGAGATTATATTGTGATTTTGATGCACATTTCTCTAATGATGCATGAGGTTGAACATTTTTTCATATGTTTATTGGCCACTTGTAAGTCTTCTTTTGGAGCTGTTTGTTGTTGCTTTGTTTTTGTTTTTGTCTTTTTTGTTCTTGAGTCAGAGTCTCACTCCATTGCCCAGGCTGGGGTGCAGTTGCACAGCCACAGCTCAATGCAGTCTCAACTTCCTGGGCTCAGATGACCCTTTCACCTCAGTTTTCTGAGTAGCAGGGACTATAGGAATAAGCCACCACACCCAGATAATTTTTTGTAGAGACGAGGTTTCACTATGTTGCCCAGGCTGTTCTCAACTCCTGAGCTCAAGCAATCTTCCTACTTTAGCCTCCAAAAGTGCTGGGATTACAGGCATGAGCCACTGTGCCCAGCCATGTATGTCTTCTTTTATGTGTCTGTTCATGCCCTTTGCCCACTTTTCAATGGTGTATTTGTCTTCTTCTTGCTGATTTGGTTAAGTTCCTTATAGATTCTGGATATTAGCCCATTGTTTGATGCACAGTTTGCAAATATTTTATCCCATTCTATAGGTTGTCTACTTATTCTGTGGATAGACTCTTTTGCTGTACAGAAGCTTTTCAGTTTAATTAGGTCCCTCTTGTCAATTTTGGTTTTTGCTGCATTGGCTTTTGAGAACATCATCATACGTTTCTTGCCTAGGTTAATGTCTAAAAGAGTGTTTCTTACATTTCCTCTAGGATTTGTATCGTTTAATGTCTTACATTTAAGTTTTCAATCTATCTTGAAATTAGTTTTATATAGGGTGTAACATATAGTTAATTAGTTTCCCCAGTACCATTTTTTGAAAAGGGTGTCCTTTCTCCAATTCCTTTTTTGTCAACTTTGTTGAAGATCAGTTGGTTGTAAGTGAGCAGCTTTATTTCTGGGTTCTTTATTCTTTTCCATTGATCTGTGTGTTCATTTTTGTAGCAGTATCATGGTGTTTTGGTTACTGTAGCCTTGCAGTAAAGTTTGGAGTCTGGTAATGTGATTCCCCAGCTTTGTTCTTTTTTGCCTAGAATTTCTTTGGCTATTCAGGCTCTTTTTTGCCTCCATGTGAATTTAAGAATTGTTTTTTCTAATTCTGCCCAAAAAGACTCTGGTAGTTTGGTACATATTATGCTGAATTAGTTCACTGCTTTGGACAGTATGAACATTTTAACAATACTGATTTTTTTCAATCCATGAGCAATGAGTGCTTTTCCATTTGTTTATGTCATCCTTAATTTCTTTCAGCAGTGTTTTGTAGTTCTTATCATAGAGATCTTTCATCTTTTTGGTTAGATGCATTCCATGTATTTTATATATTTGTGGCTATTGCAAATGGGATTGTATTCTTAATTTGGTTCTCAACATGAACATTGTTGGTGTATAGAAATGTTACTAATTTTTTGAAGGTGGATTTTGCATCTTAAGACTTTATCAAAGTCACTTATCAGGTCTAAGAGTCTTTTTGTGGAATCTTTAGGGCTTTCTAGATATAGAATCATGTCATCTGTGAAGAGAGATAATTTGACTTTCTCTTTTCCTATTTAGATACCTTTTATTTAGTTTTCTTGCCTGATTGCTCTGATCCACTACTATGTTCAATAGGAGTGTGAAGCCAGGCTCGGTGACTCAACCTGTAATCCCGTGCTTTGGGAGGCTGAGGTGAATGGATTGCCTGAGCCCACAGGTTCGAGACCCACCTGGGCAACTTGGCGAGACCTCATCTCTACAATAAATCAAAAAATTAGCTGGGTGTGGTAGCACATACCTGTAGTTACAGCTACTTGGAAGGCTGAGGCAGAAGGATTGCTGGAGCTCAGCAGGTCAAGGCTGCAGTGGCCAGGAGCGGTCACTGCACTCCAGTCTGGGTGACAGAGTGAGACTCCAACCCCCCCCCAAAAAAAAAAATAGGAGTGTGAGAGTGGACATCCTTGTCTTGCTTCTGTTCTTAGGGGGAAGACTTCCAACTTCTAGCTGTTCACTATGATGTCGGTTGTGGGTTTATCATAGGCGGTTATATTATTATTAAATATGTTCCTTTGATACCTAGATGGTTGAGGGGTTTTATCATGAAGGGATGTTGGATTTTTAGCAATGTGCTTCTCTGCATCTACTGAGATGATCACATAGTTTTTGTTTTTAATTCTCTTTATGTTGTGAATCATGCTTCCTGATTTGCAAATGAAGAGCCAACTTTACATTCCAGGAATAAACCCCACCTGTTCATGGTGAATGAACTTTTTTATGTACTGTTGTCTGTGATTTGCTAGTCTTTTGTTGGAAATTTTTGTGTCTATGTTCATCAGAGATATAGTTGTTGGGAGCCAACATCTATAGCTATATGGCTGAGGCCTGTAAAGGCCCCTCTGGAAGATCGCCTCTGACATAGGATATCAGTTATACCTATAATATTGGCATGTGAGTAGTGACCAGTGTGCATACATGGCAGTAAAACTTATAAGTAAATCTCAATACGCCTGATGGAAAGTGCACAGCAGAATTATTTTTCTCTGTCTTTCTAAGTTGCACTCCTTTTTCTAGATATTTTAAAACTTCTATTTCCTGGTAGACTGGTCAGTCAGCTCTTGTCCCCGAAAGCAGTTTCCCCTAGGGCTAGGATTAGAAACTAAATTACCATAATAGTTTTGTCATCCTGCCTCTAGCCAGGCAGAACATTTTCTTTTGTTTCGTTAAATACCAAAACTCTGTTTGCTTCAGCTCATGGCCACTGTCATGGCGGCCATGCATTTCCTTGTTCAAGAGTGTGACAGCTACTATTTGATTTTTAGAGTAGACTTGTTAGGATAAAATATATACATATACACTCATAGTTGCATTTACATTTTATAGTATATTTGAGTGAATTTATGCTTGCTGTTTTGTTTCCTTTTGCTACATTATTCAAATATAATAGTTACTATAAGATTTATAAAAGAATTAATGATGAGGTATTAGCTTAATAGGATATAGCATAGTATTAAAGGTCAATCATTAGATTATATAAAAATTAAAGTTTAGACATATGAAACTCATATGAATTATAGTAAAGTTTGGTAGTTTAAGAATAAGTTTTAACTGAGTTGTAAGGCATTACGTTAAATCGTAATAGGATAATAGTATAACTAACAGCTAAGTCATTTAAGTAAACTTATAGATTATAGTATAGTGTTAAGTTGATAATATTAATCGTTAAAAAATATTAGGAGTCAATGAACTTGGATTGAACCTAGAGTTAACTTAGAAAGTTTTTTGAATTAATCAGGGTTTAGAACAAAGAGTATAATACGAATGATTTATTGAACATTATGGAAAACACTTTGAACGATCTGTATTGAAATTGTGCACCTGTGACCTTAATGTGGGTTTTGTGAAGCACAACAGGCATCATGGAATTCGAATTGTTTGCTTGGAACTTGCAAATCTCATGATGGTCTTGTGATGCATAGTTTGTAAAGCGCTATATGCATGGAACTTGTACGCCCCCAGCAAGTGATTATCACACTGCTGGAGGGTATAGAAAATGGTATATAAGTTGGAAGGAGTCCGAATAAAATTTGGCTTCAGTCCTGATCAGACTGTTCCCAGAAGAACTGCCTCCGAGTGGTCTTTTCTCGCTGTCCAAATTCTCCAGTGCGGGTCCTAACCCACCCTCTGTCGGAGCGGGTCTCCGACTTATAGTTTTCTTTCTTTGTTGTGACTTTGTCAGATTTTAGTATAAGGATGATATTGGCTTCATGGAATGAGTTAGAGAAGAGTCCTTCTTCCTTGGTTTTTTTGGAATAGTTTCAGTAGGATTGGTACTAGCTCTTTCTTGTACATATGGTAGAATTTGACTGTGAATCTGTCTGATCCAGGACTTTTTTTGGTTGGTAGTTTTTTTTGGTTTTGTTTTGTTTTTTACTTATTCAATTTCAGGACCCCTTATTGATCTGTTCAGGGCTTCAATTTAATTCTCCTTGGGAGAATGTGTGTTTCCAGAAATGTATCCATTTCCTTTCAATTTTGTAGTCTGCATGCATATAGTTGCTTATAGTAATCTCTGAAAATCTTTTGTGTTGCTCTGGGATCAAATGTAATGTCACCTTTTTGTTTCTGAATGTACTTATTTAGATTTTTATCTTCTTTTAATTGTTAATCTGATCAATGCTCTATCAATCTTTTTTCTCCTTTCAAATAGCAAATGTTTTATTTCATTGACTTTATGTGTTGTTGGGGGTTTTTTGTTTGTTTTCTTCTACTCTGATTTTGGTTATTTATTTTCTTCTGCTATCTTTGGATTTAGTTTTTACTTCTTTTTCTAGTTCCTATAAGTGAGGCATTAGGTTGTTTAGTTGATATTTTCTATCTTCTTGATGTTGGCATTCAGTACTATACATTTTCCTCTTAACACTGATTTTGTGGCATCCCAGAGGTTTTGGTAAGCTGTGTCTTTATTGTCTTTATTTTCATTTGTTTCAAATAATTTATTTTCTTCTGTCTTGATTTCAGTGTTTACTCAAAAATCATTCAGAAACAAGTTGTTTTCATGTAGTTTTCATGTGTGATTTTGAGGGTTCCTCTTGGTATTTATTTCTATTTTTATTCCATTGTGTTCAGAGAAAGTGCTTGATATGCTTTTGATTTTTTGGAATTAATTAAGACTTGATTTATAACCAAGCATGCAGTCAATCTCAAAACACATTCTATATACAGATGAGAAGAATGTATCATCTGTGGTTGTTGGTTGAAGTATTCTGTAGATGTCTACTAGATACAATTGGTCAAGTGTCTAATTTAAGTCCAAGATTTCTTTGTTAGACTTCTGCCTTAATGATATGTCTGAAGTTGTTAGTGGGGTTTTGACATTCCCCCTATTTTCATGTGACTGTCTAAGATTTTCTTAGGTCTAGTAGTAATTGTTTTATAAATCTGGGTACCCAAATGTTCGCTATGTATATATTTAGGATAGTTAAGGCTCCTTGTTGAAATTGAACCCTTTATCATTATGCAGTGCCATTCGATGTCCTTGCTTCCTGTTGCTTCAAAGTCTGTTTTATCTGATACAAGAAGAGTGATCCTTTTTATTTTCCATTTGCATGGTAGATTTGTCTCCATCCCTTTACCTTTGATTCTGGGGTTAGGATGCATTGTTGGTGAGCTGGTGTGATCCTTTGGAGGTAACAAAACACTGGGTTTTGTATTGCTGGAGTTCTTGCACTCATTTCTTCTCATCTGAGGGAGTTGACACTTCTTTTTTTGAATGGCTATCATTTGGATGGAGTTGTTTTTTTATTTTGTTTGGCTGCGTTTTTACTTTTTTTCTTCTTTTTTTCCCTTGTGGGTATGACCGTGGTGTATGTTGTATATGACTGACTGGCTTCTTTTCCGGGTGCTTTCAGAAGGGCACGGTTCTGTACAACTTCCTTGGCCTCAGATGGCTGCACCCAGAGACTCAAACGTTACTTGCTGTAGCCATGTATTTTTATTTGGCAGTATGGTTCAGGCCAAAGTCCAGCAGATGGCACTTAAAAGAGTAAGAGCCGGCAGGTAAGCTCTACTTTTTCCAACCTGGCCCTCACCTGGGAGAAGGGACAGAGGTGCCAAAAAGAATGAGAAAAGGACCCTCCCCTGCCAGCATATGGAGGGCATGGAGCCACTCCTGGGCTCCAGCATGAAGAACCATCACCCCATGTACAACTGTGCTCAGAGGAGGCTGCCGGGGCGTGAGAGATGGCCCTCTCTCCAAGTCTGTTTTTGGTTTTCGGTGCTGCCTCTCTCAAAACCCAGCACCATGCCCACATTATCTTTGTCCCTGAACCAGCTGGTAGTTTTAAAATCATACTTAACTAAAGGGAAATCACAAATGATGAAGGCTGCCCTGAAGATGTCCAACCACTTAAAATCACAGTCAAGTGTCATTCCTGGTGGAAGCATAGACATGGGTCTTGAAACTCCCAGACATGTCAGTGTTGCCGTACAGAGATCAATTAAGTGAAAGCACATGTCAGGCCTCACATTCTCCAAAAAGTTGGTGGTTGCTTGGTTGGTTCCTTGGTTGGTTTAGTGAGTCTCACTCTGTTGCCCAGGTTGGAGGTGGCACAATCAAGGACTCAGGCAATCCTTCAGCCTCAGCCTTCCAAGGAGCTGGGTGGCATGCCACCATGCCTGGCTAATCTTTTCCTTTTTTTTTAATTGTAGAGACAAGATCTCGCCAAGTTGCCCTGGCTGGTCTCAAACTTGTGGGTGCAGGCAATCTTCTCCCCTCCACCTCCCAAAGTGCTAGGATTACAGGCATGAGCCACTGTACCCAGTTCCAAAAGGTATTAAGGGATCATTTCCACCCATGTGACAGGTATTCCATGGTGAAATGTTCAGTACAGATCACCCACAATTACTCTTTAAGAACAGCATGCTGTTCAGCAATTTGAAAAAATGAGACCAGAGCTTTCTACCTTCATGATGTAATGATTTGGAAGCAAAATCTGGGACAGAATAGGATCAACCAAAACTTGTGTTTGCACAGTCATTGTGTACAAATGCAATAAGCACAGATACACACAGGCTCCTTGGCTGTTTCAAATCTCCGTCCTCCTTCTGAGGACTGACAAACACTACCTACAGGGAAAGATCTGGACATGAATCCAAGGATTTCAGGAGCAAAGACAGCAGTCTGTTAAAGTCAGAGTATTGTCTATTTCAAAACAGCTAAAACAGAGGTCTTGAAATGTTCTCAACACACAGAAGTGATCAATGCTAAAGGTGATTTATATCCTAAATCCCCTAACTTGATCACTACACATTCTATGCATGCAACAAATTACCACAGGTTACCCATAAAGAGGTATAAACTTTATGTCATCAATAAAAAATAAAAATAGATTTTAAGAAAATATTTTTCAGGAAAAGAAAAAGTTACCCACCCTTGGTGTTTTTCAACTCCTCGACCAGGCAGCGGGCTTCCTCTTGAACACGCTCCTCAATACTCCTCTTTCCCATCCCAAAATTCCGCAGGGTGATGAGAGAGAAACGCCGCATCTCCTTCCATCTTTTTCCGTTGCTGAAAAGGATACCTAACAGGAGGGAAACAGAAACTGGGGAGAAGATCCCAGGAGAGGAAGAGGAAACTGACACTCGGCAGGCAAGCAGATGGGTTGGGCTCTGCCCTGGAAACTCTTCAAGTCTCTGTGTGTAATCCCCATACACACACACACACACACACACACACACACACTTACCAAATCCTTTATTAATTTTTTCAGCCACTGGAAAACTGCCTCTTCCAGAAAACATTTCTCCTAGGTCAATCAAGGCCTCCTTCACCGCTTCATATCCATGTAACACCACGATGGGCTTCGTGCCAAAATACAAAGTGAACACAGGGCCGTAGACTCTTGAGATCTGATCATAGAAAAAGAGATTCAGACAGCAGGAAAATAAGTCAGCACATGGTCTACATGTTTGCATGAATCAGACTGATGGTATCACCCGACTATTGATATCTTTACTCCGGTAAACGCAGCTTCAAATATTTCTGGATTTTACATATATAAATATGATGGTGATTGTTTTAGCTGCATGTATAGAAAGCCTCCAGCATGCCACGCCATGGTCCTGACAATTCGTATGCAGATTGTTACACTCAGTTATCACATCAACACCTCAAGCTGTTTATTTCCCCTGTTTTAAAGACACAGCAGATTGAGTTCTAAACTTCAATTTCATTTTTATTATCCCTCCACTAATAAATAGAAAACCAAATCTGAACCCTATTTAGTTGACCTCTGATGCCTTAGCAATTTATGTGTCTCTAATTTCTACATCGAACCAAGATTCCACTGCTAAGATCACCTGCAAAGCTTTCCTTATAGGAATCCTGACGCAGTCCCCCTGTCACCAATGCTAGAAATCTATACTTTTTAAAATAGACTGCACAGATTTCTACTCCCCAGCCCACTGTGAGATCCACTGGTATTATTGCCACAGGAAGACAATGATCACAACAGAGACAGTGCCAGGATGTGCAGCATTTCATGGGAGAGCTTATGTGTTGTAAAACACATAACACGTGTTGTCGCAGACAGCAGCTCTATACAGAGGCCAAGATTATTCTGTTACCACCCAGTTGGCCCTGACTAACTAATCCTTTCTTTCATCTGTTTGTGTTTAACTCGTAGATATTTCCTTGACAAGCAGACATGAATTGCTTTTCTGGAAAAGTTTAATGATCATGGTTAATCTAAACAAAATACACAGAGTATACAGCAGTCGGCTTCTTAAATAAAATCTCTAATCACAAAACATATTCATTAACATTTACCTTAAAGAAGGAAATTCTGTTATTTGCAAAAAGGTGATTTCATTGGGAAAGCATCGTGTTAAGTAAATAGGTAGGCACAAAGGGACAAATACTGTACAATCTCGCTGCTCTGTGGAATCTAAAACAGTGGAAATCATAGAAGTGGAGATTGAAATAGTTACCAACCAGGGCAACTTGGCGAGACCTCATCTCTACAATAAATCAAAAATTAGCAGGGCGTGGTAGCGCGCGTCTGTAGTTCCAGCTACTCGGAAGGCTGAGGCAGAAGGCTCGCCGGAGCCCAGCAGGTCGAGGCTGCGTTGCCCGGGAGCGGCCACTGCACTCCAGTCTGGGCGACAGAGTGAGATTCCAACTCAAAAAAAAAAAAAAAAGAAATAGTTACCAGACATGAGGGAGGCTTGCAGGATGGACCTGGAAAGGAAAGACTTCTGTTCATGGGTACAAAGTTGCAATTACATAAGACAAATAAGTTCTGGTGTTCTATCCACACCAAGTTGACTATAGTTAATAATAACGTATGTTTCAAAATAGAGAAAAGAGAGATTTTTAAGTGTTCTCTCTAAAAAGATATGGTAAACTGAGTGCAATGACTCACGCCTGTCATCCAAGCACTTTGAGAAGCAGAGGCGAGAGGATTGCCTGAGCCTGTGGGTCCAAGACCAGCCTGGGCAACTTGGTGAGACTTCGTATCTACAACAAATACAAAAAATAACCAGGTCTGATGGCGCGTGCCTGTAGTTCCAGTTACTTGGAAGGCTGAAGCAGAAGGATCACCTGAGGCTGCAGTGGCCTTGAGCATGCCACTGCACTCCAACCTGGGTGACAGAGTAAGACTCCAACTCAAAAAAAAAGAAAGAGAAATGACAAGAGTTTGAGGTGATGGGTATGCTAGTCACCCTGACATGCTCATTCCACAATATTCACATGTGTCAAAATCTAACCTTGTGCCCCATAAATACGTACAATTATTATTTATCTATCAAAAGTAGAAGTTTAAAAAGAGTGGGGGTTGATACTCACCGCTCGTAAATCACTGAAGAGGCACAGAGCATACTTACACTGGTTAAGGATTTGCTGATGTTCTTAATGTCTATTTGTAGGATATTTCCAATAACGGGGAGGGGAGCTGGGCCAGGAGGGAGGGTCCCTTTCCCAGAGCTCTGTTTCCAGAGTGACAGGAGAAGCAAACAGGAGAGGCAGAGCGCCAGGGCCACAGACAGATCCATTGCAGCCTTCTCTTCTTGCCAAGACAACTGCAAGCTTGCACTCCAGGGTTTTTATAACACGCCCTGCCAATCCATGTATGACTCTGACACGCAAACAGCCAATCCGCCACATTCCCTCTAATCTCTCTCACGAATGGACTTTGGTTCACTGAAAAAATGAAGTGTTCTTTTTCCCTGCTGTCTTTTTCAGCGCTCCACCCTGGAGCTTCTGGTTTAACTAGTCTGGGAGAGATACTGCTTTGACTTTTGTGAACACCTCCAGTGTTTCCAAAGTACAGCAGAATTTTTTTGCAATGAAGCCAATTATTTCATTTAAAAAGCATTCAAAATTCTAGATCCTTTGATTGATGACCAGCTGAAAATTTTTCACTCTGAGGGCAATCGGTGTATTCCATCCATTGTCTGCAAAATCATGTTTATCCTGTATTGTTTCTCAACACTAGAACACTGTCTTTGAAAATGAAAGCCTTGCCGGGCATGGTGGCTCACACTTGTTATCCCAGCACTTTGGGAGGCTGAGGTGAAAGGATTGCCTGAGTCCAGGGGTTCGAGACCAGCCTGGACAACATGGCAAGACCTCGTTTCTGCAAAAAATAAAAAAAATTAGCTGAGCGTGGTGGCGCATGCCTGTGGTTCCAGCTACTTGGAAGGTTGAGGTAGAAGGATTTCCTGAGCCCGGAAAGTCAAGGCTGTGGTGGCTGTGAGCCTTCCATCACACTCCAGCCTGGATGACAGAGTGAGACTCAGACTCAAAAAAAGAAAATGAAATAAAATTAAAAAATAAAAAAGTATTCAAAATTCTGGATTCTCTGATTGATAATCAGTTGAAAATTTTTGACTTTGAAGGCAATCTGTGTATTCCTTTCATTGTCTATAAAATAATATTCACCCTAAACTACTTTCTCAACACTAGAATAGTTCCCTTAAAAGTGAAAGTCTTTTGAAATATTTCAGTGTACTGTAATAACATTAAACCTGCCTAAACTTCAACGAGCGTACATAATGCATACATCTTAATTGAATATGTATCAAGTAATTAGGTAAGTAGATATACACACCTTTTACCACTAAGCCCCCCTAAAAATCAGTGGAAGACAGAAAAAAAAATTTTTCAAAGAAAAAGAAAAGAAACTCTGGGAGAACTGGTGACATGACCAATGTCCCTCAGCTCCTGGGTGGCAGAACCGAGGTCTGAACTGAGATTTTCTGAAGCCCACTGGGGTGTCACTTACACCAAGAATCACCTCAGGGGCAATTTTTGCAAAATAAAACAAAACCTGGCCAGACGCGGTGGCTCACACCTATCATCCCAGCACTGGGAGGCAGAGGCGAGAGGATTGCCTGAGAACAGGGATTCGAGACCAGACTGGACAACTTGGCAAAACTCATCTCTGCAGTAAATTAAAGAATTAGCCAGATGTGCTGGAGTATGCCTGTGGCCCAGCTGCTTGGAAGGCTGAGGAGAGAGGATCACCTGAGCCCAGTAAGTCAAGGCTGCGGTGGCCGGAAGCTTGCCACTGCACTCCAGCCTGGGCGACAGAATGAGACTCTGATTCAAAAAAAAATTTTTTTTAAACCTCAAACATTAGTAACTCGGAATGTACACCACACTGACTGTTCACAAAATAGCAGGGCCATATGTTCTCAAGAGAAGAAGTAAAAAGACAGGGTCTCACCCCCTCCATCACTGAGAGAAGAGTCAATCTCAGAGACTTTAGTGGGGAGTTGAGAAATGATGGACTCTCAATTTCCAGGGGCTTCCAGACACTTCCAAACACCTTCCATAGCTATGGGTTTTTTTATGGTAAGAGTCCCTAAAATCTACTCTTTTAGCAAATTTTCAGCATACAGTACAATACTATTATTATTATTATTATTATTATTTAATAGAAGTCCCACTCTGTCACCCAGGCTGGAGTGCAGCGGCACGCTCACGACCACCACAGCCTCAAACTGCTGGGTTCAGGTGATTCTTCTGCCTCAGCCTTTCAAGTAGGAACTATAGGTACGCCCCATCATGCCTGGTTAATTTTTTGACTGATTGTAGAGACGCAGTCTCGCCAAGATGCCCAGGCTGGTCTCAAGCCCCTGGGCCCAGGCAATCTTTTCACCTCCGCCTCCACCTCCACCTCCCAAAGTGCTGGAATTACAGGCGTGAGTCACCATGCCAGCTAGTACGATAATAATATTAACTGTAGTCCTCATGCTAGACCCTAGATCGCTAGATGTATTTATCCTACCTAACTGTGTATTTGTACCTTTTAGCCAACTTTTCCCCATTTTTCTCTTCCTCTCACCCCTGGTAACTACCATTCTACTCTCTGCTTATATGTATTCAACTTGTTTTAGATTCTGCATACAAATGAGATCCTGCAGTATTTTTTTTTCTTTGTCTGGTTTATATCACTTAGTATAATGTCCTCCAAGTTCATCCATGTTGTTGCAAATGGCAGTATCTCCTTCTTTTAAAGAGAAAAAATATTCCACATATATATTTATGTGAGTGTGGTATATACATGCACGATATATATACTATAACTTGTTTATTCATTTATCTGTTAATGAACACATGTTATATTCATATCTTTGCTATTGTTAACAATACTAGATTAGTGCAGTTACTTTTAACTACAGTAAGGAAAAGTCAAGTTTTGTCAAGACCCCATGTACATATTGTTTTATTGATTGTGTTTGCAGGAATTCTGACAATTTACAGATGAATTTTTTTTCTGAGTTGGAGTCTCACTCTGTCACCCAGGCTGGAATGCAGTGGCACACCCACAGTTACTGCAGCCTTGACCTGCTGGGCTCCAGTGATCCTTCCACCTCAGCCTTCCAAGTAGCCAGCACTACAGGTGTGTGCTACCATGCCCAGCTAATTTTTTATTTACTGTAGAGACAAGATCTCACCAAGTTCCCCGGGCTGGTCTCGAACCTGCGGGCTCAGGCAATTCACTCGCCTTGGTCTCCCAAAGAGATAGGATTACAGGTTGAGCCACCGAGCCCGGCCTTATAGAGAATTTTCATACTCATCCTACCCCTTTTGATTCTCTGGATTACCCTTGCTGTGGTAAAAATATTTCCATGTTAGGGTTAAGGCAGCGAGACTTTGGAGATTCAGTTTCTTGTTCAAGACACACAGACACAGACTGCAGTTGAAAGAACTGAGGTTGAAAGCCATATCTCCTGACTCTTGCATGCTTGCCTTCCAGCAAGAATTTCAGTTCAACTGGATTCTCCAATATTTACTTACTATGATTCACTATCTCATGACTCAGCCTAAACAGTGATCTTCAAATAAGCATTAGCTAAGTCAATAATGGCAGCACAGGTTGATTACAATGAGGGCCAGAGACAGGTTTTGTAAACTTTAGAACTTGAGTGAGCCCAGGTTTTAGTGAACCCTTTATACGGGACACAGAGAAGCAGTTATTTTACTGTTTGGCTCACATGGCTCTGAATTCTGAAAGAACTGCACTACCATATTTTAGGTAAAATGAACTTGTTTTATTTTAGGTGAAACAAACTCAATGGCTCTCTTTAAAGCAGTTTTATTTCCTGAGTGATGGACCTCTGTTTTGTTCCTCCCTCTTTCTGCTAAGGCTCCTATCTGGCCCTTTTAAAGAAGGAAAGAATCAGAGATAACTAGAGCCAGAAGAGATTCACTAATCTAATCCCTCCTTAATTTTTAGAAATGAGGAATGTGTGACCCAGTGCGGTAAAGTGTCACCAATGCATCATCAGTACATGACTTCGTTTTGGAATCCAGTTTTCAATTTCCAGTTCAATGATTCTCCCATCACAGGGATTGACCACCACTGCCCAAACAGAGGGTCAGAGGGATGTGGGTGAAGTCTTCCACCGAGACAGAGTAACGTGAACCTCAGCTTGCGTAGAATTGTGAATTAAAACTGCTGTTTTGAACAAAATCGTGGCCTTCGCAGCAACTTGGCTGCAGTTGGAGACCATCATACTAAGTGAACTCTCACAGAAACAAAGAACTGAACACTGCTTGTTCTCACTCATAAGAGGGCTCTGAACACTAGTCACACTAGCACAAGAGAGGGATTGGCAGTCACTGGGCATTGCTAGGGAAGGGAGCAAGGCAGGTGGGAATGAGGCAGGTGGCAACACAATAGGTTCCTGGTCCACTTCTAGGAGGAGTGAGAACCAGCTAGAAGCCCAAACTTCACGCACATGCAGCCTGCCCATGTTGCAAACCCTCACTTGCACCCCACAACTCTAAAATAAAATATAAATAAAACCTCTGTAGGACAGATGTAATGATTGTATAAATTAGCATCCCCTATACATAACTGATTTCCCATTATGAGAAAATAATTGTATTTCCTTAAAACACACGACTTGAGTAACACTATTAAAGTGCATATTGTGGCTCAGCCTGTCATCCCAGCACTTTGAGAGGCCAACGTGAGTGGATTGCCTGAGCCCGCGGGTTCGAGACAAACCCGGGCAACTTGGCGAGACCTCATCTCTACAAGAAATCAAAAAAATTAGCCAGGCAAGGTAGCGCACACCCATAGTTCCAGCTTCTTGGAAGGCTGAGGTGGAATAATTGCTGGAGCCCAGCAGGTTCACTACTCCAGTTTGGGTGGCAGAGTGAGATTCCAACTCAAAAAATAAAAATAAAAATAATAAGTAAAATAAATGAATAAAATGCATATTGTGCAAATGTGAAATGTTTGAGAAATACCACTTAGAATAAGTCATCTAGTTATCTTAAATATGTTTTGATTACTAAAAATGTACCATATTGATAAGTAGCAGTATGTACAGTGACTGAGTGAGTCAATGTGTGGATTAAATGAAATAAATATGTATGCATTTTTCATTTAGAGAAAAATATAATAATACTGCTTTTTTCTTTTTAAAGAAATAATACTTCTTTCTTTTTAAAGAAACTTTATCACTGGAGCATAATATACATAGAGAACATTGCACACATCTTAAATGGATAGGTCAACCAGTTATCACAAAGTGAATGAATGTATCTGTGTTACCAGCATACAGGACAAGGAAAATAATTGTGCCAGGATCTCAGAAACCCCTTTATGTCTCCTCCTCCTCTCTACCTTCTCCCTCCCTAAATATACCCAGTATCATGCCATAGGTTAGCTGTGCCTTTCTGTGAAATCAATACACATGGAATCACACATTCTGTAATTTTTAGTGGCTAGTATTTTCACTTAATATTGTGTTTGTGAAACTCACCCATGCTATTGCATATAGTAGTAGGTAAGTTAGGCTGTCCTTTTATTGTTTCATAACTGTATAACTATTCCAGGTCCCCTCTGGTATACTGTCTTCAAAGTCATGGCAGCTACCACAATCCCAGTATGGCTGGCCCCACAACCAGGAACTGGGAGCCAAGACCCTGTGTGCATTCTCTACCAATGTGTCCCTGGCCACTCATGCTTCAAGACCTAGCCTGTCCACTCTCTCCTTAGACAGAGAAAACGGTTGTTGACAAGGACTGACCTACTCCGACTGCAGCAGTATTTAAACCCTCTACGGTATCTCTTTCTGCTCCAATAGGTTATCCTATTTAAAAAAAGGGGGGGCTGTGCCCATGGCAAAGGAGAAAAATCTAGAACTTTTCAAGATTCCCAATTTTCTGTATTTGACTTCTGTAGCAATTAAAAAGTACTATGAAGCTCTTAAAAATGCTTGCGCTGAGTGGCCAGCTGTGCTAAACAGTAATGAGAAATGCAAGAAGCATTTTCCAAATGAAATTGACAACCAAAATATGTGACTGAGTCATGAGTCTCAGATTATTGAGCTTTATGGAGCCAGCTTGAAGGCATGACGGGAAAGACATGAGTCACACAGGCATCTGAGGCCGTTTTTTTCCAAAGAGGTTCTTAGGAGGTTTAGTATTATATATTTTTTTCTTTTAAAAGAGAAGTCGGGGGCAGTGAGATGAAAAATTACATACTTGTATGTATTCATACATACTTGTATGTAATCATTTAGTTAGTGCCCCGTAAATCTACATTTTACATAAGATAAAGTGAACATTTGAAGAAAAAGGGAATGAAGGAAGCAGATATCTCAGGGAGGGGTAAAGGAATGATTAATCTCTCTCGCCTTTGTTCTATACCTGTGAAAATAAGCTAGTGGTCTTTTGGAAGGGCTGGTTTCTGTTCATTCTTTAAAGAAGAAAATCTGTTTGCAACGGAGGTGGTATAACGAGGCAAATCATATCTCCCAGTCTGTCATGTCTGGGAACAAAGTTTTAAAGGTATTTCTGGGCCTGGCACCATGGGTCAGCCTGTAATCCCAGTACTTTGGGAGGCCAAGGCAAGAGGATTTCCTGAGCCCGGGAGTTTGAGACCAGCCTGGGCAACTTGGTGAGACCTTGTCTCCACAATAAATCACAAAAACTAGCCAGGTGTGGTGGTGTGTGTCTGTAGTTCCAGCTACTTGGAAGACTGAGGCGGAAGGATTGCCTAAGCACAGCAGGTCGAGGCTGCGGTGGCTGTGAGCATACCATTGCACTCCAGTCTGGGTGACAGAGTGATACTTGAACTCAAAAAAAAAAAAGGGGTATTTCTGGAGTTCCCTTGCCCAAAGGGGGTCCATTCAGTCAGTTGAGGGGCTTAGAATTTTATTTTTATTTCTTAAAATTGACACCACTAATTATGTTTCATCAGGGTCACCTACTTGAGACCCCAAAGAACAGTAGTAATTTTAAGGGTTAAAGATTCCAGTTCAAATTTAGATAACCACACAATGAAGAAATCTGTTAAACTTGTAGAATAGTGATACTGCAAGACCACAGATGTGCTTACCATCAAAATATATAGGTGCCCTTTGAAGAGGCAGAATCATGATTATGCAATATATCTACTAAAGTTCTATACCATGAGTCTTGGAAAACTGAAGAAAGGGAAAAACTAAGAATGAACCAGACATGGAAGACTATATATGGAAAAATGTCTCTTCAAAAAAAATTCTGGAAACACTTCTCCAAATTAAAGCTGCTTAGAAAAATATGGAAGTAAATAAAAATCTCCTTGGTACTAAAGTCAAAGGTTACAATAAGTCTGTTGTTAGTCTTAAAAACAAGAGGTAAAATACAAGGGCCCCCCCCAAAAAAAGTATTATTATTATTATTATTTTGGATGGGCCCCTTGTAGTATATACACTCAGAATTTGTTCCTCCATATCAAAACACTCAACCAAACTTTTTGTCTGGAAGTTTTGAGAAGGTTGTGTCACAATTTACAGAAGAAACATCCCAAGTTGTGGCAAAGAGGTGACTGGTTCTTCTACCATGACCACGCACCTGCACACACCTCACTGAAGGTTCAGCAGTCATGACCCTGGTGCCCTGCCCTCTCTATTCACTGGATCTCACCTGGAGCAATTTATTTTATTTTATTTTTTTATTTTTATTTTTTGTTTTTTTGCTTCTTGGGATGAAAAAAGTCCTCAATGCGAAATATTTTGCCAATGTGAAAGAGGTGAAACAAAAACAGTAAAAATCACTAACAGGCATCAAAATTGATGAGTTCAAAAACTATTTTGGGTGTTGGAAAAAGTATCTCAATAAGTATATTGCATTAAATGGAGAGCACTTTAAAGGTGGCTGAGGTTTAAGCATGTAAGAATAAATATACAATTTTTTATAAAGAAATTCTGGACTTTTGGGGTCCCTTTTGCAATTTGCCTTTTCTAAATACAAAGAATCAGTGAAGAAAATATTAAATCTGATATGAATTATGAAGTAGAAAAATCTGCTTGATGTATTAATTTTAGATATGCATAATCAATATCTAATTTGGCATAAAATTGAAAATGTTAAAAACTATCGTTTTACATCTAAGTTAAAAATTATTCTGTTCATGTTAATGCTCAATGGCAATGATTAAACCAAACTTTTCTATAGGGAAAAAAGAAAAGAAAAGAAACTAGGGGCCGGGCTCGGTGGCTCAGCCTGTCATGCCAGCACTTTGGGAGGCCGAAATGAGGGGATTGCCTGAGCCCGGGGGTTTGAGACCAGCCCGGGAAGCTTGGCGAGACCTCGTCTCTACAATAAATCAGAAAACTAGCCAGATGTGGTTGCACGTGCCTGTAGTTCCGGCTACTTGGAAGACTGAGGCAGAAGGATCGCTGGAGCCCAGCCAATCAACTCTGGGGTGACCGTGAGCATGCCACTGCCCTCCAGCCTGAGCAATGGAGTGAGACTCCAACTCAAAAAAATAAATAAATAAATTAGTGCAATAGACTAATTAGGAGAGTTCTGATTTCTTCTGGTTCTAAAGTGTTTTGATTTTTATTTTCACATAACTATTTTGGTATTCATGTATATAACATGCATTGAATTGCAATTTTGTCACCTGTCATATTTCTTGCCCCCATAAGCTAGCATTCAGTGATTGTTTTTGTTTGTTTGTTTGTTTGTTTGTTTGAGACAGAGCCTTGCTCTGCTACCCAGGCTGGAGTGCAGTGGTGTGATCACAGCTGACTGCAGCCTCAAACTCCTGAGTTCCAACCTCAGTTTCTCAAGCAGCTAAGACTACAGGCACGCACCACCACAACCAGCTAATTTTTTATTTTTTGTAGAGATGGGGTTTCACTGCGTTGCCCAGGTCAGTCTCAAATTCCTGGGCTCAAGCAATCCTCCCATCTCAGACTCTTAAAGTGTTGAGATTACAGGTGTGAGCCACCATGCCCCCAGCCCAGTGGTTGCTTTTGAATATTGATTTTGGCTATTTGGGAAGGTAGACCTAGAACCCAGTCCCCTGATTTGCAGTCCAGTATTCTGTTCACATGACTGCTATCCAGCTGATTTATTTTTCACAATTTCCAGTTCTGGTTAGAAACAGGTCCTTGGGAATATTTTCTTTATCTTTTTCTTTTTTCTTTTTTCTTTTGAAAGCAGTAGTTTATTAAGAAGACAGAAAAGCTCCCACAGCAAGAGGAATAACAGGGATAGAACCTGAAAGAGGGTTGTCTGGGAATCTTTTCTAACTTAAAGAGTTTGTTGTACCCTTCCCTTTTGGAAGCACTTTATGTGGCTTCAACTCTGGTTAGCCTCCTACCTTCTATATTGTGAGGCTCGTGTTGCCAAGCCCAAGGTTGCAGAAGAGAAGTAGAGATGAGTTGGTTTTCATCCTTCTGGATGCTCCAGTGGGAGCCGTCACATGTGGTTCAGGAAAGGGATGAGGCTTCATGACCTTGAGTTAAATTGGAATCAACAACAAAATAAGAGATGCCCTGAGAAACATTCCACTCGATTCCGCTGTCAACTCAGTATTTTTAAGTAAGCCATTTCTTACCACTTCCATAGTTGTTGACAAGTGATTGAAATCAAAATAAAGGCATTATCGTGAAATAATAATGACTTTATAACTATTTCATAATTTATCTTTTTCATTGTATTGTTATTATTGTTATAATAATAACACTATTCACAACAGCCACGAACTAGAACCCATTCAATTGCTGTTGTATTGAGTGGATTCTAGTTTGTGGCTATTGTGAATAGTATTATTATTATCCTAATATACAGTTAACCCCAAATAGGGATTTTGTTTAATACACTTATGAGGATAATTGCCAGATATGCATGTGTTCACTTTGATTAACTAGTGTCAAAGAACTGTCCAAATGATTCAACCAATGTACAATTGTACTATGAGAATGCTTTTTTGCCAACCCTTTGTATATTCAGTCTTTTTTCATTTTAACCATTTTATTGGGTAGGTAATAATATTTCATTGTAGTTTTTAATTTGCAATTCCATAAAGCTTCATGATGCTGGGTACTTTTCAAATGTTCACTGGCAATAACAAATCTTCTTTTGTGAAGGGCTTATATAGTTTAGATATGAGCCCATTGTTTCAGATATATAACTTATATTTATGTATTTACACATGTGTACATATATATGCATATATGCCATTTTATTCTATTTTATTCATTTATACATAAAAGTTTGACAACTATAAACGTACAGAAAAGTTGGAGGTTGTCATGTTTAGAGGGTTCTTGTGGTCCTCGGTGGTCAGTTTCCCCAGGGGCTACTTCTCGCCTCTGGCCTAATTTGGTAGAGATGAGTCTTAAATGCCATCTGATGTTCAAGCAATTGATTCTGTCAGTACCTTAAAGGTGGATAGCAGGAACAGGCTGATGGCATGGGTCAGATATAGTCAAGGGTCAAGTGACCGCCTGACCGGGAGGGTTTTTATCTAGACACCATTCTGAGAGTTTGAGAGATGATTCTTCCTTTCTAATACGTATATTCAGTCTGGGTCAATCATCAGGCATTTCTTTTATAGAGGGAGTTTAAGCTATACTTGTAAGGGTAAGCTTCGTTTTAAGTTTTTGAGAGTCGCACCTGTGCTGAGGTGGTCTTCACTCCTACAAATTTCCTGGTCAGAGTTGGAAATCCCCCGGGCAGTTTGCATCATACTGCTAAGTGACACATAGTGCTGGCCCTGTGAGATATTTGATATTTAATCATGTGGACACGATATATCTCTTATAGTATGCTACTATTAAATTAAGTTTAGTCTAAAGTTGCCTTCTCACATGTTTTAAGTTCAACCTAGAGGTTTCTCTGTAACCTTTCACATAATGAGCTGTAACTTAACTGGATGTATAAACAGATTATAACCTACTAATGTGCCAATCACTTGAGTTTTGGCCAATCAAAGGTGACCAACTATCAAACTGGGTTCAGGCCAGGCGCGGTGGCTCATGCCTATAATCTCAGCACTTTGGGAGGCAGAGGTGAAAGGACTGCCTGAGCCCAGGGTTTCAAGGCCAGCCTGGACAACTTGGCAAGACCTCATCTCTACAATAAACCGAAAAAATTAACCAGGCATGATTGTGCGTGCCTGTGGTTCCAGCTATTTGGAAGGCTGAGGAAAAACGATCACCTGAACCTGGCAGGTCGAGGCTATGGTAGCCATGAGCATGCCACTGCACTCCAGTCTGGGCAACAGAGTGAGACTCCAAATTTTAAAAAATTTAAAAGTAGTTTTAAATAAGGCAAATGCTGACCTGTGACCAGCTGTTTCTAGTATCTCACTTTGCTTTCTCTGTCCATGAATCCTGTTCCACCACGAGGCTGTGCTGATGTCTCTCTGAGCCTATCCTGGTCTGGAAGGCTTCCTGATTCGAGAATTGCTCTTTGTTCAATTAAACTCTGTTATATTTAATTTATCTTAGGTTTTTCTTGTATCCGATGGCACAAGAACTGAAATTCGAAGTAGAACTTCTGAAAACCTTCAGAATCCCTGAGTGATCAAGCAAAGTACCCACAGGAGCCAACTGCATCCATGGTTGTGGCACAGCAACTGGGGATTATGGGTAAATTCTCTCTCAGATTCTGAAGGTCCACAAATGTGTATTTTGAGCTACTGGAACTTAAGCAAATTTTTTATCCAAACTGGATTTGGAAATTGCAACAGAAACTGGATTGAGTCCAGGATTGGATTAGATTTAATAAAGGAACCAGAGGCAGGCTCAGTGGATCAGCCTGTAATCCCAGCGCTTTGGGAGGCTGAGGTGAGTGGATTGCCTGAGCCCGCAGGTTTGAGACCCACCTGGGCAACTTGGTGAGACCTCATCTCTACAACAAAGTCAAAAAAATTAGCCGTGCACCTGTCGTTCCAGCTACTTGGAAGGCTGAGGCAGAAGGATCACCTGAGCCAAGCAGGTTGAGGCTGCAGTGGCTGGGAGCGTGCCACTGCACTCCAGTCTAGGTGACAAAGTGAGACTCCAACTCAAATAATAATAATAATAATAATGAACTGGCTTGGAGCTAGTTAGAAGCCACTAATGTCTGACTGAGTTGGACAAAAACTAGTGGTAAATGGCAAAGTTTCAGGGGGTGCACACTTTGGTTTTTGGAAGCTCCCTGGCTTCTGTCCATGTGTTCGTATGTCTATATGTGATATCTGTACATGGAAATATTTGATAAATGTGGTTAGTTTTTAAATAACATTGGTAAAATGGCTTCAATATAAATATAATTCAATACTTGCTTGATTTGACCGTAAGTTTATGTTTTTAGTGTTGAGCTTCTTGGTACTGGCATCTGGATAGGTAGCCATTGTGAGGCCTGTGGACAAGCTCTTGGAGCCTAGACCAGCAAGTACAAGGCAGAACAGAGTCCAATATGGCCCCTTTTCTCTGCCCCAGCTCTGCCCCCTGGGAGAGGCTGCATGCTCTGGCATGTCTTTACAGCCCTGTCTTCTGCTGTGAGTTCTACATTGAGTATTCAAAACTGAGAATAGGCTCTGTCCTTCATAGCCATTTTGGGTGTCATGTGGCTACTTGGGACCCAGGACGCCTGAAGAACATATTAGACAAGGTGCCTGTATCACAGTGTCAAAATCCTTTTCAGTAACTTAAAATCTTTTTTTTTTATTTT
Organism: Carlito syrichta; assembly: GCF_000164805.1. NCBI lineage: Eukaryota > Metazoa > Chordata > Mammalia > Primates > Tarsiidae > Carlito > Carlito syrichta. The sequence continues at coordinate 236,199 of NW_007260589.1, forward strand.
AAAGATGTGGGGTGTCAGGCTCGGTGGCTCAGCCTGCAATCCCAGCACTTTGGGAGGCTGAGGAGAGGGGATTACCTGAGCCCACGGGTTCGAAACCCACCTGGACAACTTGGTGAGACCTCCTCTCTATAATAAATAAAAAAAAAAAAAAAATAGCCGGACGTGGTAGTGTGCGCCTGTAGTTCCAGCCACTTGGAAGGCTGAGGCAGAAGGATCGCCGGAGCCCAGCAAGTCGAGGCTGCAGTGGCTGGGAGCAGCCACTGCACTCCAGTGTGGGTGACAGAGTGAGACTCCAACTCAAAAAAAAAAAGATGTGGGGTACAATTCAGGATTAGATATACAAGTTGTGATCGTACAGGTAAAGTTTGGGCCCCCCTTTGGTCCCCACTTTGCCTGGTTTGAGATCAGGTACCGCCAGGCTCAGTGGCTCAGCCTGTAATCCCTCGCCTTTGGGAGGCTGAGGTGAGTGGATTGCCTGACCCCGCGGGGTCGAGACCTGCCTGGGCAGCGAGACCTCATCTCTACAATAAATCAAAAAAT
>NW_007260589.1:236758-243809 GCF_000164805.1 Carlito syrichta
AGGCTGAGGCAGAAGGATCGCTGGAGCCCAGCAGATCGAGGCTGCAGTGGCCAGGAGCGGCCACTGTACTCCAGTCTGGGTGACAGAGTGAGACTCCAACTTAAAAAAAATAAAAAATAAAAAAAGAGATCAGGTATCCTTACTGATGTTGTGTGTCCCCTATCCCCTACCCCCGGCAGTATCCTGCTACTGCCAATCCCTTTCTTATAGTATTAAGGTAACTGTTCAGGCTCTGCTTATGAGTGAGAACATGTGGTACTCAGTTCTTTGTTTCTGTGATAGGTCACTGAGTATGATCGACTCTAAAACCATCCAGGTTGCTGCAAAGTGTTGCTGCAAAGTCCATAATTTTGTCTTTCTTTATGGCTGCGTAATATTCCATCATGTAACACATTTTAAAAATTCAGTCCAGAGTAACTTAAAATCTTAAAGTTATGTAGTTCTTGGGTATGTTCAAGTACTACACGAGGCTCAGAGCAAGTGGACTTGGGATGCTTGCGATCCAGTGAGACACTAGCTGGGGTGGGCATGGGAGTCCATGCATCATTCGTCCCCCAATTCCAGGCAGTGCTGCCTGGGGAGAGCTCCTTTTACCTGCAGAAAGGAGGAGGAAGAACCAGGTCCGGTGGCTCAAGCCTGTAATCCCAGCACATTGGGAGGCCAAGGAGAGAGGATTGCCTGAGTCCAGGGGTTTGAGACCAGCCTAGACAACTTGGTGAGACCTCATCTCTACAATAAATCAAAAAATTATTCGGGTGTGGTTGCACATGTCTATAGTTCCAACTACTTGGAAGACTGAGGCGGAAGGATCGCTGGAACCCAGCATGTCAATACTGGGATGGCCATGAGCATGCCACTGCACTCCAGCCAGGGCGATAGAATGAGACTCCAACTCAAAAAAAAAAAAAAAAAGAAGAAGAAGAAAGGAGAAGGAAGAATAAAGAGGACTTTGTCTTGCAACTCGGGTACCAGCTCAGCCACAATAAAATAAAGTACCAAGAAGACCTCTGAATTCCTCAGTTCCAGACCCAGACTCCTGGACAGCATTGCTAGACCCACCCTAGGCCAGAAGAAAACCCACTGCCATGAAAAAAAAGACCAAGCCCTGGCAGGATTCACCTTTGCCAACTAGAGAACCCTTAGGCCTTGACTAAACATCTGTGGTAGCCAGACAGCAGTCGCCATGAGCCTTGGGTAAGACCCAGTGCCATGCTGGCTTCAGGTGTGACCCAACACAGTCCTAGCTGTGTGACCACAAGAGTGCTTGCATCACCCTTCCCGAATTCCTGGCTCCCCAGCATGGGGCAAGAGACTCTGGTTGAGGCAGAGTGAGGTAAGAAAACGAGAAACTCTGCCTGGTAAGTCAGGGAATTATCCTGGGTCTTGTCCAAGACCACCAAGGTAGTATTACTGAGTTTGCAAGAATCACAGCTTTACTGGACGTAAGGTGCCCCCTAGTGTCCATATGGCCGCAGTGACCAAAAACTTAGATCACAACACTGAATTCCCTTTGACTATCTAGAAAGTCTTCTTAAGGATGGTACAAACACTTAGAGCATCTCTTGCAATTGCAGAAGTCAAAAGTGAAAAAAAAAATAAATATGAGTACAAACAAGCCCAGAGAGCAAAAGTTGGAATAGACACCTAAGTCTTCAAGACCCAGACATTGACAAACATCGACAAGCATCAAGAACATCCAGTTTAAATATGATCTCACCAAACAAACTAAATAAGGCACAAGTGACTAATCCTGGATTGACAGAGATATGTGATCTTTCAGACAGAGAATTCAAAATAGCTGTTTTGAGAAAACTCAATGAACTATGAGGTAATGCAGAGAATAATTCAGAATCCTATCAGATAAATTTAACCGAGATTGGAAAAAAAATTTATTTTGTGATCAAGCAGAGGCCGGGCTCGATGACTCAGCCTATAATCCCAGTACTTTAGGAGACGGAGGCGAGGGGATTGCCTGAGCTCAGGGATTCAAGGCTAGCCTGGGCAACTCGGTGAGACCTTGTCTCTACAATAAATCCAAATATTAGCTGGGTGTGGTAGCTTGCGCCTGTAGCTCCAGCTACTTGGAAGGCTGAGGTGGAAGGATCACCTGAGCCCAGCAGGTCAAGGCTGTGGTGGGTGATGGAGTGAGACTCCAACTCAAAAAAAAAGAAAAAAACTGAGATTTTGCTGAGGAGGATGAAATTCCATTGTAAACTGTAATGTCATCTCCTGCCCCAAAGTTTCCAGCCAGTGAGCCTACCCTACAGATTTTAGATTTTCCTAGCCAGGTATCACAATAATGTAAGCCAAATTCTTAGGATAATCTCTCTTTCCCTTTCTCTCAGTAGGAGATATATACAAGAACTGACAATTAAGTTCATGAATTTGCCACTGGGCGCTTACACTGACAGCACTGTACAAACAACTCAGTAACAGTTCATAACCTTGGCATATCTGTGTCTCACAGCTGTGTTTGTGTCAATGCATGGTGGTGCCTTGCTGAGTGGAGTTCATTATTGTTACAAGTTTTTGTGTGCTGCCTGTGAGAATGTTGGAGTTTGAATTAGAGCAACAAACATTAAATTTCTTGTTAAACTTGACAAGAGTAGAAGTGAAATCAGGGACATGTCAGTCTAAGTTTAAGGGGATGATGCCATGAAGAAAATGAAAGTGTACAAATAGATTAAACAGTTTTCTGAGGAAAGAGAAAATATCACTGATGAAGAGAGATAGGACAGCCAGTAAGGAGCAGAACTGATGAAAATACTGCAAAAATGTGTCAAATTATGTGTCAAAATTGTCAGCTGACTATGAGAGGCACAGCAGACCAAATAGGCATCAATAGAGAAACAGTTAGGAAAATCTTTTTTTTTTTTTTTTTTTTTGAGTTGGAGTCACTCTGTCACCCAGGCTGGAGTACAGTGGCATGCTCACGGCCACCCCAGTGTTGACCCACTGGGCTCCGGCGATCTTTCTGCCTCAGCCTTCCAAGTAGCCAGAACTACAGGCACGTGCTACCATGCCTGGCTAATTTTCTATTTACTATAGAGACAGGGTCTCACCAAGTTCCCCAGGCTAGTCTCAAACCTGCAGGCTCAGGCAATCCACTCACCTCAGCCTCCCAAAGTGCTAGGATTACAGACTAAGCCACTGAGAAAAGTGTGTGCACAAATGGTCCCAAAGGAGCTCTTGCATCATAACAATGCACCAGCTCACACAGCACTGTCTGTGAGGGAGTTTTTAACCAGTAAACAAACTTTATTGGAACACCCTCCCTACTCACCTGATCTGTCCACCAATGATTTTTTCTTTACCCAAAGATAAGGAAATATTGAAAGGAAGACATTTTGATGACATTCGGGAGATCAAGGGTAATATGACAAGAGCTCTGATGACCATTCCAAAGAAGGAGTTTCAAAATTGCTTTGACAGGTAGACTAGGCATTGGTGTTGATGCATAGCTTCCCAAGGGAAGTACCTCAAAGAAGACCATAGTAATATTCAGCATGGAGAACTTTTTCTAGGATGAGTTTGCAAACTTAATTGTCAGACCCCATACAATGTTCTACTGGTCCTCTGGTAGAATCCTAACTGATACAGAAGATTTCAATGCTCTCAACAAAAGCTAATCGCACAAATGAATAAATGTATAGAAAATTACGAACCTTAACCCCTACCTCACACCAAACACCAAAATTCATTTTAGGATTAGGCATGATGTTAAATTTATACATTTCCCAGAAAAAGAAAATCTAGAGTTCATAATCTTGAGGCAAAGATGTCAAAATTTAAAACTGAGACAGTCCTTTATTTTATAATGAAGAAACTGCAGACCAGGCAAGTTAATGAAAACTCCCAAAAGTAAGTTCAAGTGTAATTACTTAGGCAAAACTTACAAACCAGTCTTGCCCCCAGGAAACTTTGTGAACTGTTCCTGTGATTTCTGTCTTTAAGCATCACCTGCGGTTCCCCACTAGTGTCCTGTCTCCATCACCTGGCACTCCAGAAATGTCCTGTCTCAACCCTATGCTGATGCTCTTAACTTCCTTAAGAGAGGACCAAGTAATCTGATCAAGAGATCACCAAGGTATTCATAGAAAGAAAAGCCTATCAGACCAGATGTGGTGGCTCAGCCTGTAGTCCCAGCACTTTGGGAGGCCAAGGCGAGAGGATTGCTTGAGCCCAGGGGTTCAAGGTCAAGGCAAGAGGATTTCTTGAGCCCGGCAGTTCAAGACCAGCCTGGGCAGTTTGGTGAGACCTCGTCTCTACAATAAATCAAAACCAAAAATATTAGCCGGGAGTGGTGGCATGCATCTGTAGTTCCAGCTACTTGAAAGGCTGCGGCGGAAGGATCGCCTGAGCCCAGCAGGTCGAGGTTGTGGTGGCCGTAAGCATGCCACTGCACTCCAGCCTGGGCTACAGAGTGAGACTCCAACTCAAAAAAAAAAAGAAAGAAAGGCCTTTCCTGCTATAGATAGGAAAGCAGATTTAGTGCAGCCACTGTAGAAAACAATATGGAGGTTCCTAGCAAAATTTAAAATAGAATTAGCATGTGACCCAGGAAGCCCTCTTCAGGGTATACACCAAAAGAAATGACATCACCACCTTGTAAAAATATTTGTGCACCCATGTTTGTCACAGCATTAATGACAACAACCAAAATATGGACACAACCCAAGTGTCTGTCAACAGATGAACAGATAAAGCGACTGGGTGCAGTGGCTCATGCCTATAATCTCAGCACTTTGGGAAGCCGAGGTGAGAGGATTGCCTGAGCCCATGGGTTTGAGACTAGCCTGGGCAATTTGGCAAGACCTCATCTCTACAATAAATAAAAACAATTACCCGGGCGTAGTGACTCATGCCTGTAGTTCCAGTTACTTGGCAGGTTGAGGCAGAAGGATCACCTGAGTCCAGCAGGTCGAGGCTGCAATGGCCATGAGCGTGCCACTGCACTCCAGCCTGGGCAACAGAGTGAGATTCTGACTCAAAAAAAAAAAAAAAGAATAGATAAAGCAACAGTAATCTCGATGTGTGTGTATGTGTGTGTGTGTGATGGAATATTATTCAGCCTTAAAAAAGAAGGCAATCCTGCCATTTGTGACAACATGGATAAATCTAGCATTATGCTAAATGAATGAAATAAACCAGATAGAAAAATACTGCATGATTTCATTTATATGTGGAATCTTAAAAAAAAAAAAACAACCTTGAATACATAGAAATATAGTAGAAAGTTGGTTATGGAGGAGGGGGTGAATATTGAGAGATAGAGATCAATGGGTGCAAAGTTTCAGTTATGTAAGATCAACAAGCCTAGAGATCTAAATTATACCACGAGACTATAGATAACAGCACATCTTGTATTGTACACTGGATATTTGCTAATAGATTTTAGGGGCTTTGCCACACACACAAAAAGTAACTGTGTGAGAAAGACGTGTTAATTTGCTTGGCTGTAGTAATCATTTCACTATGCGTGTACATCAAAGCATTATGTTGTATACCTTAAGTATATAAAATAAAAAATGCATATAGAATACATGACTTACAAATTTTCCCTTGCTGTTACAAACAGGTAGGTTAGTGAGTTGTTTTTTCTCATTTTCAACAGGAGAAACAAAATACACAAAATTGAAATCTTGGCTGGGTGCGGTGGCTCATGCCTATAATCCCAGCACATTTGGAGGCCGAGGTGAGAGGCTTGCCTGAGCCCACGGGTTCGAGACCAGCCTGGGCAACTTGGCGAGACTTCATCGCTACAATAAACCAAAAAAATTAGCTGGGCGTGGTGGTGCGTGCCTGTAGTTCCAGCTACTGGGAAGGCTAAGGCGGGAGAATCATCTGAGCCCAGGTCAAGGCTGCGGTGGCCATGAGCATGCCACTGCACTCCAGCCTGGGCAGCAGAGTGAGACTCCAACTCAAAAAAAAAGAAAGAAAGAAAAGAAAAGAAATCGAAATCTTGCCCCATGAAGTCAAAAGACTACAGGAAATTTCATTTAGAACCCTGGAGGTTAGTTGTAATGAGGAAATTCTACCACCTTGTGGTCATTTAGCATATTGCCATTTTCAGGATACAGTCGTACCTCAGAGATTACTCTGAGATGGAGATTACCCTTCAGCTTTGTACACAGAGGGCCCCCTACCATTTCATGTCGACTTACTTGAAGAAAGGTGTTGTCTATTAAATGACATGGTTATCATCAATAAATACATGTTTGTATATACTGAGCCACTACCATCAATAACAGGAAATCATTTGAGTTAGCTAATTCCAACTAAGAGTCCTCCCGAACTGAGGTATTAAAATTCTCCATTTGGAGTCAAGTTTTCATATTGATTGGAGAGAGACTGGGGTAACTCATGAAACGTTGCTCCCTTCGTTGTCAAGTGAAAAATGAAAGGGCTGAGGGACACTCACTTCTAATCAGATGTGTGGCATCTGCTATCTGTGATGACTCACTTAAATGACAAACGTTTTTCATTATCATGTGTGTGCACGTGTGTGCGTGCAGGTGTGTTCTATCTAGCCTCAAAGTACAAACTCTTAGCTAGCAGGAATCACAACTTCTAAATTTTACCTTTGCATGTTTTTAATGCTTAAAGAGTATGAAAATCACCCAGCGTTTGTAGGCATTTCATATGTCTTTTGGAGGTAACGTTTGTGATGCTCCTGAACTCACTGGCAGAAACACTTAGCTGGTGAATTACATGAGCAGGGAGAATCAAGGAGCACTCCATGCGACACATTATACCTGTTCTTTTTTTTTTTTTTTTTTTTGAGTTGAGGGGGCTCATTCTGTCACCCAAGCTGGAATGCAGTGGCACAAATCACGGCTCACCACAGCCTCGATCTCCTGGGCTCAAGGGATCCTTCCACCTCAGCCTCCTGAGTAGCTGGAACTACTCAGGAGAAGCACGTGACACCATGCCTGGTTAACTTTTTTATTTTTATTTTTTGTGGAGATGAGATCTCGCTATGTTGCCCAGGCTGGTCTTGAACTCCTGGGCTCAAACAATCCTCCCACCTCAGCCTCCCAAAGTGCTGGGA
>NW_007260589.1:244575-299244 GCF_000164805.1 Carlito syrichta
AGCGTGCCACTGCACTCCAGTCTGGGTGACGGAGTGAGACTCCAACTCAAAAACAAAAAAAGAAGCCCTCTTGCCTGACTGCCTTTTAACTGGGACAAGCTTTTGCTGCCTTCAGACTCAGAGTAAAACATCAGCTCTTCCTGACCTCGAGCCTGTTAAAAGATAAACCTAAAACAAATTAAATTTAACAGAGTTGAACTGAGCAAAGAATGATTCACAAATAGGGCCGCCTCCTAGACCCAGACTAGGCTCAGAGAGACACAGCTATGTGGTAGAAGAAGATTCACGGATTGGGGGGGGTAGTGACTTATGGAAAACAGAAGTGAGGTACAGAAACAGCCGGATTGGGTTACAACTCAGCATTTGCCTTCTTTGATTGGCTTATTTCAGTCTTTGATTGGCTGAAACTCGGTTAATGGCACGAGAGTGAGTTACAGTCTGTTTACACATCCAGTTAGGTTATAGTTCACTATGTGAAAGTTTTTGGAGAAACTTCTAAGTCAAACTTGAAATATGTAAGGAGCAACTTTAGGCTAAATTAAACTTTACAAGCCTACAGGCCTTGCAACTTGAACTATATCATCAGTTCCGATGGCTCTCAGGCCTTGGGACCCAAACTAGAACCCAAATATGCAGCTTACCTAATCACCCTGCAGATCTCCGGACTTGCCAGCTTCCATAGTTGCATTAGCCAATTCCTTATAACAAGCACTTCTCGCTCTCTCTCACGCTGTATACATGTAAATGTATGTCTGTCTTTCTGCAGACATCCTATTGGTTTTGTTTCTCTGGAGAACTCTGACTTGTATACCAGCCACACTACATGCATGCAGAAGTGTGGAAGTCCAGCTTGATCCGACCAAAGGGCTACAAAGCAGGATGCTTTCATTTCTTTTTGTTTGTTTGAGTTGGAGTCTCACTCTGTCGCCCAGGCTGGAGTGCAGTGGCAAGCTCACGACCACTGCAGCCTCAACCTGCTGGACTCAGGTGATACTTCCACCTCAGCCTTCCAAGTTGCTGGAACTACAGGCATGTGCCACCATGCCTGGCTAATTTTTTGATTTATTGTAGAGACGAGGTCTCGCCAAATGTTGCCCAGGCTGCTCTCGAACCTGTGGGCTCAAGGCAACCCTCTCGCCTCGGCCTCCCAAAGTGCTGGGATTATAGGCGTGAGTCACCGTACCCGGCTGGATGCTTTCATTTCAAATTCAGCCTCTCCTCATAAAAAAAAAGCTACTGGACTACAACTTTTAAATATGCATGTCCATGCATTCCTCTTTATGATGACTATCGTGGTTCAAATGCACCTTCAAGGTCCTTTGGCCATTATTCTAATCCGGGGATAGGTGGAGGCAGATATAACTTCAGGATGAAAAAGGCTGGACAAGCAAAAAAATATGTATATATATTATATGTCATGTAAGAAGGAGACTGTCCCAAGTGCCATCAAAGACTACAGACACAAGCCCCATTACCACAGCCAGCTGAGTGATAGCCTTCCTAAGAGTATCTTCTTGTCAACCTCCTTATCTCCAGCTAAATCTGACCATTTAAGCTTTGTCATGCTTCTTTAGCATTTTATTTTAACTTGCCCTCTAATCATTAACAGGGGACAGAACTGGTTTACCAGAGGTAGTGACTAATGATGGTCTTGCAACCTCTCCCCCCAAGCATGCGTTCTACTAACTAAATACTTTTATCCAAAGCATTTGTCTTTCTGCCATAAAGGGCCAAGCTGACCTAACCTACTGTGATCAGTCCCTCGTGACCTACGTGACACAGACCACATTATCATGGAGACAGTTCCTGTGTTTGCCTGCCCTTCTCATCTAAGTGACTTGACCCACCCATCTGCCTGCTGTCCATCACGGTGTCCATTACCATCCTGCGAATGCCTGCCCCGCCCATTCCCAAAAGAAGATTCAAAACCGTTCAGTCTCAAGTACTCCCCACCACATTTTCTTCAGATACCTGGCTCTCTTCTCTTCTTTGAGAAGTGAATTTGCTCACTCGCGCTCTCTCTCTCTCAATGTACTTTTAAAATAAACTATCTTTTCTGATCCAATTTCTGTGCAATTCTTTGCATCTTACCCACCGCACTGGCCCACTGGCCTAACAATGACTAATATATAGTTTTTTAAAAAAATAGAGGAAGCCGGGCTCGGTGGCTCAGCCTGTAATCCCGCGCATTTGGGAGGCTGAGGTGAGTGGATTGCCTGAGCCCGCGGGTTCGAGACCCGTCTGGGCAGCGAGACCTCATCTCTACAATAAATAAATAAAAAAATCCGCCGGGCGTGGTAGCGCATGCCTGTAATTCCGGCTACTCGGAAGGCTGAGGCAGAAGGATCGCCGGAGCCCAAGAGGTCGAGGCTGCAGTGGCCGGGAGCGGCCACTGCACTCCAGTCTGGGCAACAGAGTGAGACGCCAACTCAAAAAAAAAAAAAATAGAGGAAAACATTAAAAGATGAATTTCAACTGGTAATGTTACAAGGCATTAAATAAGAATTCTAGAACTAGTTGGGGTCGGTGGCTCAGCCTGCAATCTCAGCACTTTGGGAGGCCAAGGGGAGTGGATTGCCTGAGCCTGCGGGTTCAAGACCAGCCCGGACAACGTGGCGAGACTTCTGTCTCGACAATAAATGAAAAGAATTAGCCAGGCATGGTAGCACTCACCTGTAGTTCCGGCTACTTGGAAGGCTGAGGCGGAAGGATCGCCAGAGCCCAGCAGGTCAACGCTGGGTTGGCCATGAACCTGCATGCCATTGTACTCCAGCCTGGGTGAGAGTGAGACCCCAACTTAAAAAACAAAAAACTAGAACTGAACAATGCAGTATCTGAAGGTAAGAACTCACTGAATGGATTTTACCAGCAGATTGAACACGAAAGAAGGTAAGGTTAGAAATCCTAACACAAAGACAGCTCAAAAATATGAAACCTAGCACAGAGAGAAAAATAATGGTGAAGACTAAAGCAGGAAATAAGAGCCTTGTGAGACACATTCAAAAGATCTAACATTAGAGTTCTAGAAAGAAAGGGGACAGGATGGGATATACAGACTTGAGGGTGGCTCCATGATCTCCACCTCCTGGTGTCCACAACTTTCTTTGTGAGATGTTCACATCACTAACCTCTACCCACTATATTATGATAGCACCCTTCAGTTTTGACAAATATGTCTGCAAAACTTGCCAAATGTCTGGAGGACAAAATCTCCCCTGGTTGAAGATAACTCATCTATAGTAGTAAAAAAAAAAATATTGAAGGCCGGGCCTGGTGGCTCAGCCTGTATTCCCAGCACTTTGGGAGGCCGAGGCGAGTGGATTGCCTGAGCCCACGGGTTCGAGACCTGTCTGGGCAAATTGGCGAGACCCCCATCTCTACAAAAATTAAAAAATCAGCCAGGCATGGTAGCACATGCCTGTAATTCCGGCTACTTGGAAGGCTGAGGTGGAAGGATCGCCGGAGCCCAGCAGGTAGAGGCTGCGGTGGCCGGGAGCGGCCACTGCACTCCAGTCTGAGTGACAGAGTGAGACTCCAACTCAAACAACAACCACAAAATTGAAAAAGCTGAGCAGTGCTTGATCCTGGGGCTGGAGGAGGACTGGGAATAACTGGGATGTGACCCAAGGAAACATTTAGGGATAATAGAAATGATCTGGGCTGGGCATGGTGGCTCACACCTATAACCTCAGCACTTTGGGGTGCTGAGGCAGAAGGACTGCTTGAGCCCAAAGGTTCAAGACCAGTCTGGGCAACATAACAAGGCCTCGTCTCTACAAAGAAATCGAAAAGTTAGCTAGGCGTGGTGTTATGCAGCAGTCCCAGCTACTCAGAAGGCTGAGGTGAAAGGATCGCCTGAGCCCAGGAGATTAAGGCAGCAGTGAGCCATGAGAGTCATGGCACTGCGACAGAGTGAGGCGACAGAGTGAGAAAACTTAAAAGATTTGTAGTATTGGTAGTTATACAAATATCTACACACATGTACATATAATATATATTTAATGGGCAGTGTATAGACATATAAAATTGCAAGTCGTTTATAGATAAATGTGTCAAAACTCATGTCATAATGCAAATACAAGTAAAAACAGTAACGAGACAACTTTAAAAATTCATATACCTGCAAACTAAATACCTATGAAATCCCTGGTTAAAAGGCAATCATGGACTGGGCTCAGTGGCCTAGCCGGTAATCCTAGCACTTTGGGAGGCCAAGGCAAGTGGATTGCCTGAGACCATGGGTTCAAGACCAGCCCGGGCATCTTGGCAAGACTTCATCTCTACAATAAATAAAAAATTAACTGGGAGTGGTAGAGCACGCCTGTAGTTCTGGCTACTTGGAAAGCTGAAGCTGAAGGATAGCCAGCACCCATCAGGTTGACGCTAGGGTGGCCATGAGTGTGCCACTGCACTCCAACTTGGAGTAAGACTCCAACTCCAAAAAAAAAAAAAAAAATCATGAAAGAAGTTGGAAAGGATAATCAAATAACAATGAACACACAACAATCTATCTAAAGGAGAACTTAGGGGAAAAACTGTATCTTAAAGTCTTTTACCAGACAACAATAAACCCTGAAAGCAAATTAAGCATTTTAAAATTTGCTTATTTTAGAGCAAACACAAATAAACAATAAGATGAAAGCAGCCATCAGTGAAACACATTAGAGAGAAAGTGAGAGATTTCACAAAAGCTGATTCTTGGAGATGAATGTTACTATTCACTCTGGACTCTACCTATACAGGTAGAACTCTGGTGGGACTGACCAAAAGAAAAACAGAGAAGATACAAATAAACTAGAAGAAATACAAAATGTAAACAATATGGCACATTACAAACAACGAAAATGGCAGAACGTAGGAAGGTACACGACACTGGCGAGGCTGCGAGGACAAAGGTACTCAGTGTCGCTGGTGGAGCAATACTCACAAACCCATCCTCAAAAGATGCCTGGCAGTATTGAGTAAAACTTATCCCAGAGAAGCTCTCGCATGGATCTGTTAAGTAAAATGGGATGGATATCATTGAAGAACTAAATGTATGACCAGCAGTATGAACATATCTTTAAAATACAATACTGAGGCCGGGCACCGTGGTTCACGCCTACAATCCCAGCACTTTGGGAGGCCAAGATGAAAGGATTGCCTGAGCCTGCAGATTTGAGACCAGTCGGAGCAACTTGGTGAGACCTCATTGCTACAGTAAATCAAAAAATTAGCCGGGTGTGATGGTGCACATCTGTAGTTCCAGTTACTTGGAAGGCTGAGGCGGAAGGATCACCGGAGCCCAGTAGGTGGAGGCTTGGGTGGGCATGAGCGTGTCACTGCACTTCAGTTTGGGCGACAGCGTGAGAGTCCAACTCAAAATAAAATAAAATACTGAATGAAAAGAGTAATTAAAAGCATGAAACATAAGAGGTAACACCCTACACATCAGGTTTTCAAATATTTATATTTATCTCTGTACCCCTTTACATTTTCAAAAATTACTAAGGAAGACTCCCAGGAACTTTTATTTTGAGGATTATACTGAACAATATTTACAGACACACATTCCACTAGCCATCAGAGTGATGTCATCATATATTATACAGTCTCTGGAAAGCGCTACTATATACCTGAGAATAAGAATGGCAAATGTCCTAGTGCTGTTATGAAAACAATTTTGGTCTCCGATTCCCTGAAAGGACCTTGGGAGTTCCAGATCACATTTTGAAGAGCTGTGTTGATAGTGATCCAATTTCTTTCTTCCTGCCTGTGGCATTTGGTTTTAGGGCAAATTTCAAATCCACCATAATACATACTTTGCAGCAATATCGAGTTTCTAACATCATAGGCACTAAGCATTTTTTGTATATACCATTTAATCCTCACAACAATTTTAGGATTAATGCCCCTTTTCTGTTTTACAGATTTAAAAAACTAAGGCTCAAAGAGGCTAATTTCCTAAGAGTCACACAGCTAACTTACAACAGAATGAAGATTTGGTCCCAGATCTGATTCCAACATTCACGCTCTGAATCACAAAGCTACATTGTGTCTTGTGATTCATATTTCCATGATCTGTAAATCTCTGCCTACAAACCTAGAAGAGCAGAAGACACTGAGGTGAGGTTTCTGGAGATCAGCAATTTGGGCTTTTATTGGTCTAAAATTAAAACTTCGTTTTTCCATTATAACTCTGTCCCCAAAACACTGGTTTGACCTTCTGGCTGGAGCCTTCTACAAAGAATAGCCTCTGGTATAATAAAGGATGGTTCAATTATCCCCTGAAGTAATGCCTGAGATAATTTGGAGTGCATTTTCAAATACCCTAACTTACTTGACATGCAAAATAACCCCATAAATGAAGCTGGGAAGAGATGATCAACTTCATACTGGCTCTCCTCACTTAATACACTCCAAACTTTGTTTGGGTCCTGCAAGCCAGGAAAATGTCTCAGAATTGCAGCCACATGTTTGCAGTATGAGAAATAAGAGGCCGGGCTCGGTGGCCCAGGCTGTCATCCCAGCACTTTGGGAGGCCAAGACAAGTAGATTGCCAGAGTCCACGGGTTTGAGACCAGCCCGGGCAACTTGATGAGACCTCATCTCTACAATAAATCAAAAATTAGCCAGATGTGGTAGTGTGCACCTGTAGTTCCGGCTACTTGGAAGGCTGAGGTGAAGGATTGCCAGAGCCCAGTAGGTCATCGCTGGGGTGGCCATGAGTGTGCCACTGCCCTCCAGCCTGGGCGACAGAGTGAGACTCCACCTCAAAAAATAAAAACAAAAAAACAATAGAAAAAGTATAGCTGGGTTCAGTGGCTCAGCCTGTAATCCCACGCTTCGGGAGGCTGAGGTGAGCGAATTGCCTGAGCCCGCGGGTTCGAGACCTGCCTGTCCAACTTGGCGAGACCTCATCTCTACAATAAATCAAAAATTAGTCGGGCGTGGTAGCACGTGCCTGTAGTTCCAGCTCCTTGGAAGGCTGAGGCGGAAGGATCACTGGAGCCCATCAGGTCGAGGCTGTGGTGGCCGTGAGTGTGCCACTGGTCACCAGCCTCAGCGACGGAGTGAGACTCCAACTCAAAAAGTGAAACTTGGGCAAAAAGGTCCTTTTTCCCTTCAGAGAAATAAATTAGGTATCACCTTTGCCCAAGGAATAGACTTCTGGTTATTCAGAGATGTAATAGCATAGTAAAATGATCCCATGCTTTACATTTTGGCTCTCTGCTTATTTTCTTTAGGAATTTACTAATTATCATCACCAAAATTGCTGTTAATAAATCTAAAACGTAGTCATGGTGGGACCTCTGATGGAGTATATGTCCTTGTGTATCATCCCCATGAACCCCACATCCTTGAGGTAGCTGTTACTACAACTCCCCACATTTTGCCCAACTGTTTATAATTGTCAGTCAGGCCTTAGCTACTATGCGGTATTATGAAACTAAGTTTACAAAGAAATCACATAAGTACCTTCCTCTGACAGCCAGAAAATTACTCACCTAATTATCCAGAGAAATACATATACTAAAACTAAAGGGTTGTGAAAAGCATCCAACTAACAGAAGTGGCTCAAATGCCGCACCCAGTTCTGGACAATAGACCTAATTCTGAAGGTGCAGGGTTACCTTTCCAGTCATCAAGTGCTAGCTTAAAATTCATCCACATCTCTGGTTCTTGATGACAGCTCTGCTTTACCATCAGCATTGTTTTCAAGTATTAACTATGGAGATCTAAAGTGGAAAAATGAGGAAAGGGCACAAGACATGCTTCTATTGGGTGAACTTACTTTTGCATGGCAAATTTTCTCAAGTCTCATTATGTCTGAAACTAATCCTTGACATTTAAATACTATTATATCTGAAACTAATCCCTGACATTTAAATACTATAGATGAAGATACTCTAGGTTGCACTTTTCTTCCTTAAACACATTGGAAATGCTACTGTTTCTACTTCACTATTAAAACATCTGGTATTCTAATCCTTGTTCCTTTGAGGGCGATCTTTCTCGGAGCTCTCCAAGACCTTTTTGATGGTTATTTTCCCCATATTGCATCCAGGTGTAAGGCTTTTACCACCTCTATTTAGCAGTGATCCAATGAGGTGTTCAATGTTTAATTCTAGCAATCTGATTGTGGTTTACTATCTAGTATACTGGATAGAGTTCACTCGGGTTTTTTAACTTCATTCCCGTTTTACATTCTGGTATCTAGTGTTGACAATAAAAGATGCCCAACCTCATGGAGATTACGCAGTGCAGATAGATCGGACAGAATAGGATACTCTGCAGGACAAGATCTGGGACATTCATTCTGAGGTGAAATGTGAGCTGAGACCTGAATAGCTAGCACCTATCATGCAAGTATCAGAGGGAGAAATATGACTAAACATCAAGTCAACCCATAATGAATTGATCAACGATGAATTTTTCAGATTATTTTGGGGTTGCTGATACTTCTAAGTTTCTGCTCAGGCCCGAATTTTCCAATCTTCTCCCCCAAGAAAAGATTAAATCTCCTTGTGCCAAGTAGTATAATATTCCAGAGCCACTTCTCCCTTGCACCTGGTGCTGGCACAAAGGGGAATCAGTGGAAAATGAACAAGCAAGGAGCACAGGGCAAAGCAAACCCTTGTGCCAACCCATGTTCCAAGTGAGTCTGTCAGCATAAGGTAGTCATGTCAGAGAACTCAATTTGATGAGCCACTAAAATGGGTTGTCTCTTATTATTCAAATGTTCAGACAGAACCAACTTCGGGTTCAGCAGCAGCCCCAATCCTTACTTAAGAATTCTATAATACGGCACTTTGGGAGGCTGAGGGGAGAGGATTGCCTGAGCCCAAGAGTTCAAGACCAGCCTGGGTAATGTGGCAAGACACTGTCTTTACAATAAACCAAAAAAATTAGCCGGGCATGGTGGTGTGCACCTGTGGTTCCAGCTACTCGGAAAGCTGAGGGGGAAGGATTGCCTGAGCCCAGCAAGTCAAGGCTGTGGTGGCCATGAGCATGCCACTGCACTCCAGCTTGGGCAACAGAATGAGACTCTGAATAAAAAAAAAAAAAGCATCTTGCAATAAATGGCTCAGAGAACGAGAGGCAAGATACATATATAACTGATCTCTTTGTTAACGATAGCATTTATTTCATCCATACTAAGATATATGGTCTTTTCATTAACTCAGTGTTCCTCAAATGTCATTAATACTCTCACCTATCATTGTCTTTACTATACAAAACTAGTCCATGGTGATAAAGATTATCAGAGCAGTTTACCATGGGATGGGGTTACTAATTATGAGGACAAAGAGGACCCTCTGAAATGCTTAACCTGGATGGGAGTTACACAAGTGGATACAGATGAAAAAATGCACATCAAGCTGAGACTGCTACACTGTCCTGAGTGTTATACCGCAATAAAAAAGAAATTATGTTTGTGTTATAACTATACTACGTTTCAAACAGCTTTACCTTTTTTCTATACCCTCTGGTTTCAATAAGTAAATATTTCTTTAAGTAACTTTTGAAAGCTAAAAAAAAAACCCACCAAAAGCAACCTTTATTGGACCACCCTAATTGTGTGGGTTGTGACATACAGGTTTGGCATTAACAGAGCCAAATGTGCCTTATTTCATAAATGTTCCAAAATACCTTAAAGAGGAACAGCTCACATTATGCTACTACTGTCAAAGACCTCTTTAAAGTGATATAAAACAGACCGTGAAGGATTCAGAGACATGTAAAGTGCTAAAACTCAGGAAGAAATAAAAGACCCAGAGACATGAGTGGGGGCCAACCTATAGATTCATCTAACTAGAGAAGACAAAGATTTATTAAAGAGACAATAGGAAAAATTATGAACAAGTTAATTCATCCTTTAGGTTTGATTTTCTCAAACTAAAACCTATGGACACAGCTCAGGAATGAGTTTTAAGTGTATATTTATTTCAATCACATTTGCCAACTGTAAGTAAAAATACATTAAATTCTAAAAAAACACAAACATGTTATTTGTAATCATTATTAACCAAATTATGGAATATAAAATATGTGTAACCACCAAGCTCCACTAGATTGTGTCAAGAGGTTATCTTCCCTAAATGCAGCAGTAGGAGCAAACCAAGTGACAACAATAAATGATACTAAAGAAATAACAACCAAGAGAAACCTTTTCATTTTACCAAGTATAATTTCTTGGGCTATATTTTTGTAACCAGAATTGATGTGAAGTATTAAAAACTACAATATGTTGTTTTTGAGAAGTATTGGATACAAAGCAATGGAATCTTTAAAACTTTAGAACATACCTTAAGAAGCTCAAAACTAAAATAATTCTTTGAAACAAAGAGTACAGAATTTAAAATCACCAGAAGCACTTATTTAGTGTCCTTAATATACATACTACATATAAGCACTATAATGTGCTTTGTAGATTTCTTATAAAGTACTACCTCAAATTACAAAGACTAAAAAAAATCACATAAATTGCCAAGACATTAGTGAAAGACGCCATCAAACATGTCTGCTTGAAAATGTTCAAGTACCACTTTCCCCATACCTCAACATACTCAATAACCATCTAATAACATGAAATAATGGCTCACTAAACAAAGCTAATAGAGTATTTTTCCTTGTTTGATCAAGTTATGGAAAACAAGACCTGGTTTGAGAATAATTTTCATAAGACAAAGCAGGAAATATTTGTTTCTGTAACATGAAATAAGTACATGACATCGGTTCTTCAGCACCTTGCTAAAACTGGAAACTAAAATGACCATAAAAGGAAGAGGCACTAAACCCCCAGGACAATTAAATAGATAATGAAAACATTAAGATTTTGGAAACCGAAAAAATAAATGCATGAGAGGTAACTGTCTCAGCAGACAGGAGAAATTTAAATCTCAATTCTGTATGCAGCTGATGCTTTTTAAAAAAAACACAAAAAAACAGAATGGGTTGAAAGAAGCACTTAAACACCAATGCCCAAGCCACTCCCCAATACTGAAGAAAACTGAAGGGATCACTCCCTGGAAACAGTGAATCAGAGGGTCTCTGGAATTGGAGAACCAAGATATAGACAGGAAGCAGTCAGTATCTTACTAAAAACTGGAGCGGTCTGCATTATGAATAATAGTAAGGTCTTCAATTCCCTTTTCCTTTCTCACCCAAAAAGAAAACCTGTAACATGTATACTCACATAGGACAAGAGATTGAAAGGTTTCTCTCTCAAAAAAGACCTACATATTCTGACAGTTGGGTGACCCTCAAATAAGTGGCCTAGCCAAATAATGCTGCAGTCAAATCCACCTGCTAACAAGCCAGAAATATAGAGAGCTTAGAGAAATTCCTTCTAGACTTCTAGTTTGAGGAACAGTAAAGAATCCCAAGGCATTTGAAGAAGCATCGAAATAAAAGACAGACTAAACTAAACAAAGGGAAGACTCACTTAACTGAAACAGACTAGGGGGTGGGAAGGGAATTTCTTAAAAATGTTCTAGACAGAAGGGTCAGGCACAGTGGTTCAATTCTGTAATCCCAGTGCTATGGGAGGCTGAGGTGGGAGGATCACTTGAGGTCAAGAGTTTGAGATCATCCTAGGCAATGTAATGAGACTCCATCTCTACCAAAAAAAAAAAAATTAAAAATTAAAAATTAGTCAGGTGTGGAGGCTGCAGTGAGCCATGACTGTACCACTGCACTCCAGCCTAGGTAGCAAAGCAACTTAAAAAAAAAAAAAGCTTTTCTGCTGAACCCTAATTACATTATCCAAAGTTACAGATAAACAGATCTACATTTCAATATACATAGTAACAACAGAACATTTTTCCAAGAGATAAACAACCAGCACAGGGGAATATGTCCCCTTTTCCAGGGTATATTCAGAATTTTTCTTCCTTATTGTCTGATATCCTTTCCTCAGGGCCTAAATTGTGCCTTTTTTGGCCCTTATACTCTTCTATTATGGACTTTGCATCACTTATACTCCTAAGTCTTGTTTTATTCTCTCTGGTACTACCTATCCTCCAACTATAAATTTTCAGATCTCTCCTCTTGTTCTGCGTGATATACTACCATTTACAATTTCTGGTCTTTTGTCAAGACCCTACAGTTTCTTTCAGAATCTTCTCTGTGTTAACCCAACATCCACTTGAAATCTTTACATGACATACTCTTGTAGTACAGTAGTAGTTTAGTAAATGAAGCCAAAATAGCATAATACCAAATGCCAAAGATCGTCAACTCTTTTGCTATTGTTTTACCTGCTACTTTCCTGAAAAAATAATTTGATGAGATCATCTTATAATGAACATTTGGTAAACTACCTCATAGAAATAGACTCTAAAATAAGACAATTTCTTAGTTAAAAACAATAGAAAGCATAATTCCAATCTCCCCCTTTCAAGCCCTACTCCGTTAACGGAAATACCAAAAACCCATGAACCGTATTACTAAAAGAGGGAACAAAGGCATTTGCTAAACTTCCACAGGAAGACTATAAATCTAGAAGCAGTAAAGCACACATCAGCCTGTACCCAAGAGTACTATTCAGTCTCACAAGTTAACTGAAAATCTAAACTTAATATGGACACAAATACTTGTTCTTAATAAGGCCGCAGAACATTCCCATCTATTAAATGTGCAATGGTACAAGATATATTATGTCAACTGATATCATCAAAAAGTAAAGTAGATAATCTGGCTTTCAAAAGCAATACAGGTAAATCACTAGATGTAAACAGGAACGTTAAAAAGCCATTCTTTAGCTTCAACTTAAAACAAGCATTCAGGATTGGAATCTTCAGTGTTCTCTAGTATCTTGAATAGCCCCATCTTCTCTTTAACTGGTCCCGAGGCATTCATTTGATCTAAGAGAAAAAATGAAAACAGGTACTTCTTTAAAGTATAAGAACTGAAACTAAAAATAAATCATAAAAGAAATTTCTAACATGATGCTATGAAAAGTGAGTAATCCATCCAAAACTTAAAAGAGTTAATATGGGCATTCTCTTCCTTAATCAGTAAAATTTAATAGCAACGAAAGAAAAAAGGTACTCTAGGGAACACATATCTGAAGTATCAGCTTGCTAGTCAAAATCTCTTCTGAGTTTAAGGTAAGATACAGAAGTCACAGAGCAATTAACAGAACACCAGCTTGAATTATGTTCTCAGGAATTCTTTTTTTTCAAAGTCTGATAATGACTAGTTTAAAAGCTGGAAAGCAAGATAACATGAAAAACTTACCTTTATAAACAATTCAAATGAATGCAATATGTAGTCTCTTAAAGTCTGTCAATATAACAGCAATAGAATGAAATCTCTATTGATTTTAATTTGCACCATTCTCGTTTTTCATAATCTTTTTATGTTCATTAGACATTTCTTTCTCTCTTGGTAAACAGCCACCTCTTATGTCACCCATTTTTATTATGCATTTTCAGGTATTTACATATCCCAAACACTTTCTGTCCATGTTACAAAGATTATGGTTTCTCTCATTTGTTTATGGTGTCATTTTTAAGAAATTTTTAATGCTGATGCAACAAAAATATATCAATCTTTTAATATAATTTGTGAGTTCTGCATTATGAATAATTCTTTCCAAATTCTAAGGTTAAATATATTTTCCTATTCTTTTAAGTTAAAACTTTGCTTTCAATACTTAGGTAATGTGAGGTAAAGAGGACCTAGTTTAATTTTTTCCCCTCTTGGCTGGGCACAGTGGCTTATGACTATAATCCTAGCACTTTGGGAAGCTAAGGCGTGAGCATTGCTTGAGCTGAGGTGTCTGAGACCAGCCTAGCCTAGGCACACAGCGAGACCCTGTCTCTAAAAAATAAAAATAATTAGCCGGGTATAGTGATACATAGCTATAGTCTCAGCTACTCAGGAGGCTAACTAAGGAGGAAGGATCACCTGAACACAGGAAGTTGAGGCTACGATGAGCCATGATAGTGCCAATGCGTTCCAGCACGAATCCAGCACGAATGAATTCCAGCACGAATAAGGCCATGAATCAAAGAAAAAAAAATTTTTTCCCCTCTTGAGTATTATTGCCTGAGCATCATGTGTTGATTAATAGGAATCTTCCTCCTCTAGCTTGAAATGCCATTTCTGCCATTGATTGTTTTCCCATGAAAGTTTAGTTGTCTTTCTAGGTTCACCATATTCTGCCTCTAGTCAATGTATCATCATCACGTGCTAACTCAACACAGCCTTAACTATTATGACTTTTTAATGAGACTTACTACATGGTATAAAATATCTTGTTCTTAGAGCTGTCTTACTTCTTGGCCCTTCACTTTTCCGTATAAATTGTAACAGTATATTCTTTAAAAAGTCACATTGGGACTTGAATTAGAATAGCAATGCAAGGAAGATAATTTAAGTTCAGGGAATATTGATTTTTTTAAAATATTAAACATTCATGTCTATGAATATAGTTAAATCTGTACATTTATTCAGCCTTTCCGTTAGTGTCCTTCAAGGTTTCATTACTTCGTCCTTATATAAAGGCCTTTAAAAAAGTTGTACTTAATTCTAAGCATGTTACAGTTTTGTACTTGTAAATACTTTATTTACTAAACAATCAATAGTTACACAAACCATTATTTATAAGCAATCTTTGTCTTCAATTGTGTTTTTTTTTTTGAGTCAGAGTCTCACTCTGTTGCCCAGGCTATAGTGCAGTGGCACTCACAGCCACCACAGCCTCACCCTACTATACTCAGGCGATCCTTTCACCTCAATCTTTCAAGTAGCTAGAACTACAGGCATGTGCCACCACGTCCAGCTAATTTGTTGCCTAGGCTGGTCTCAAATCCCTGAGCTCAGGCAACACTTGCTTCTGCCTCCCAAAAGTGTTGATATTACAGATGTAAGCCACCATGCCCAGCTTAAATTGTATTCTAAAATACTTTCTAGATCCCACTGGACTGTCTAGGAAGATAATCAGACTGTGCGCAAACACAAGCAATTTGAACTTTCTTGTTTAAAGAGGCAGTGTCTTAACTTGTTACCCAGGATAGAATGCCGTGGCATGATCATGCCCACTAGCCCTAATTGTAAATGCTTGGGCTCAAGCAATCATCCTATCTCAGGATCCCAAGTAGCAGGAACTACAGATGGACATCACGTCCAGTTAACTGTGTTTCTGCCCTATGTTGCCCAGGTTGGTCTCCTGGTCTCAAGTAATCCTCCTGCCTCAGTGGAATTACAGGCATGAGTCACCAAACCCAGCCAGCCTAGATTCTTATTTATTATTCCTCTAACTTATTTCTTACGGTCTTGGTATAATTACAGTGAAAATAAGCTGTTATTCTTGATTTTACTAGTAATTTCCCAGGTGAATGTTCTGTCATGCAGAAGAACTTCCTTCTATCTAGTTTTAAGAATTATGAAGATGATTATGTTATAAAGGTGGATTTTTGGTATCCAAAGGGGTTGATCATCTAGTTCTCAATTTTTTTTTTAAAAGTCAAGGTCTTACTCTGTTGCTCAGGATGCAATAAAGTGGCATAACCATGGCTCACTGTAGCTTCCAACTCCCGGGCTGAAGCAATCCTCCTGGGTCAGCCACCCGCTTAGCTGGGACTACAGGCACATACCACCACATTCGGTGAAAATATTTTCTGTAGAAATGAGATCTTGCTATGTTGCCCAGGCTGTCTTGAACTCCTGGCCTCAAGCTTTCTTCCTGCCTCAGCCTCCCAAAATGCTGGCATTCCAGGTGTGAGCTACCACACCCGCCTCTCCTATATTCAACTAATGTGAATTATATTAGTACTTTTAGATATTAAATGCTCCTTGCTACCTTGTATACCGTTTATTTTTAACATATTTCAGATTTTTGCCATGCTATATTTCTCATATTTTTCCTAAACAATTTCAAAGTTAAAATTCAAATAAACATGCAAATTCTCCAGCATATCTAATATAATCTTGAAAGAGAACAAAACTAAAGAATTACACTTCCCATAATGCTACATTTATCAGTTCAGTGTGGTATTGGTACAGGATTAACACACAGATCAATGGAACAGAATTGAGAATACAGAAATAAGCACTCATATTTTATGGTCAGCTGATTTTCAATAAAGATGACAAGGCAATCCAATAGGGAAAGGAGCATCATTTTAACAAATGGATATTGACATGCAAGATGAAGATCAGTTTCAAATCTCACCTCATACTCTATATAAAAATCACTCAAAATAGATCTTAGACCTAACTGTAAAAAAAGTGAAAAGAAAAAATAAAAATAAACCAAAATAAAAAAGTAAAAAAACTGGCCACAAGTTGGAAGCAAACATTTGAAAAACATCTGAAAGAAGACTTGTAACCACAATGTATTTTCAGATTCTTTTGATTCAGTAAGACACAGACTCCAAATAAAAAGTAAACTATATATTTAAAAAGAAGACATCATTGACACTGTACCCATTGGCCTACTGATAAATGATAAACAATTGGTTCTCAAAAACAAAACAAAAGAGAGAAAGAGAGAGAGGAAAAAAAGGTATATTAAGTGACTTATGGCTGTAGTCCCAGCCTGCACAACAGAGCAAGAACTCGTCTCCAAAAAAACAAAAACAAAGACCCAGGTTTGTAGTTCTTGCCTATTTCTGTGGCCTAACTACTTCCACCATCACAAACTTCAAGTTACCAGCATAGCATTGAATGTAGCTAGGAAAAGATGAGCATTACATACTAATTCTACCGTACAGATTAAATAGAAAAATGATCAAGAGCCTAGGCAGTGACATATTGTAAAATAATTAGTAAGTGACATTTAAAATGTTTTATCTTTGCCTTAAAATTAATTTACAGCTGGGCATGAAAGCTCACACCTGTAATCCCAGCACTTTACGGGGTGGAAGCAAGAGGATTGCCTGCGCTCAGGGATTTGAGATGAGCCTGGGTAATTTGACGAGACCTCATCTCTACAATAAATAAAAGAATTAGCTGATGGTGGCGCACGCGTGCAGTTCCAACTACTTGAAAGGCTGAGGTGGAAGGATCACCTGAGCCCAGCAGGTCAAGTCTGCGGTAGCCATGAGCATGCCACTGCCCTCCAAGCTGGGCAATAGAGTGAGACTCTGACTCAAAAAAATAAAAATAAAAAATAAAAGTAATTTATAGTCACCATTGTACATATCAAATCATTATACATATTCTAAAAACTGATAAACAAAAGAAGCAAATTATCTTGCCTCTCTTGTATCTCAGGGAAACCAAATATTTGATAAGGGAATAGTTTTAGACTCCAGATAACAAAGGAATGATGGAATAAGAAAATCACCATTTTGCAAACCTTAAGAAAATAGTGGTTGCAAGCCACCATTATCCAAGAAGGCTAAAACTCACTGTATTAAAGGTTGACGAAAATTTTTGTAATATTACTATCTGCCTGTATCTGATTAATCTTAGTGCACTAGAAACAAGAAGCCCAGGTGTGATGTGCCTCCTGGTACAATGTAAATATGATAACAAAGCACTGGTACTCTTGACCAAGATATGGAACTTGAATCTAACATGCCTGTAAAGCTATTTTCAGAAAAACTAGTTTACCAGTT
This sequence comes from Carlito syrichta, assembly GCF_000164805.1. Classification (NCBI taxonomy): domain Eukaryota; kingdom Metazoa; phylum Chordata; class Mammalia; order Primates; family Tarsiidae; genus Carlito; species Carlito syrichta. Next base: position 262,131 of record NW_007260589.1, read on the forward strand.
TGTAGAAAATATGCAAATTATAGAACAATTTAAAGGAAAACAAAGGGAAAAAAATTAGTCAACGTAAGCCATTTGGTAGAAAAAACTCAGTTTCTCCAACACATCAATGACATGAAAAAAAAAAGTTACAGAAGATAAATATAACCATCAACACAATCTGGAATCTTATTCAAACTATAAAAAAGTTGACATAACTGGAGAAATCAATATAGGTGGGTAACAGATGAAATTAAGGCATTAGTGCCAATTCTCTTAAATGTAATAATGGCATAGTGGCTATGTTTAAAAACATGTTCTCAGGGGAAAATGTGTAACAAAGTACTTATGGGCAAAATGTCATGACGTCTGAGATTTGATTTCAATACTCTGACAAAAAAATAGCAATGAAGTAAGATTGGCTACATGTGGCTGAATGAATTCTACAAATTCTCATTATGCATGTTTCAAAGTTTCCATTAAAAAAAGCATGACACTTACCAATGAGATCACTTCGATCTAACAACAACTCTAGATCCTTATCACTAATGACCTTCTCTCTTGATCCTTTTACTTCCCTATAGAAAATAAAACATTCAAGTCTATACAAATAAATCAAAATTAAAAATGGAATCATTCTAAAATTTAAAAATCCTACCTTTCATAATCTCTAGATTTTAATAATTCCATCAATTCCTTAGGATCTAAAAAGTTCTTAGATTGATTTAATCCAGACTGACCACCTTTGAAATGATCTAAAAAAAAAAAAATTCAAGAAACCCAAAATATTAAACTTCTTTTTAATACTACAATTTAACATATTACAAACCAATGACAATGGCTTGCTAAGTGAAGTGTTGCAAAGGAAGAAAAGCAATTGAAACTCTCAGACTTTGCTAACAGGAATAGAAAACAGTAAGTCCACTTGGGAAAAGGTTTGGTAGCTTCCATAGTAGTTAAACATACACCCTGCCTACGACCAAGCATAAAGAAATGCATTTGGTCCACAGAAATGTGTACAGGTACAACTTATTCACAATAATCAGAATCTGGAAACAACTGAAACATCCCGTCAATGGATAAACAAACTACTCAGCAACCAAAAAAAATTCTACTATAAATAGTGGTTGCTTTCCATTGAGGGTCAAGGGAGCACAGAGAATGACTGGAAAAGGTGCACAAGGGAAAATTCCTTGGATGATGAAATTTTATCCTGATCCAAATGATAGTTACATGAGCACATATTTTTGATCAACATTCATCAAGCTTTACACTTAAGGTCTGTGTACTGGCCAGGTGTGGTGTTCAAGCCTATAATTCCAGCACTTTGGGAGGCTGAGGCGAGAGAATTGCCTGAGCCCAGGGGTTAGAGACCAGTCCGGGCAACTTGGTAAGACCTCCTCTCTACGACAAATCAAAAAATTAGCCAGGCATGGTAGTGCATGTCTGTAGTTCCAGCTACTTGGAAGACTGAGGCGGAAGGATTGCCTGAGCCCAGCACATCGAGGCTGCAAGTGGCCATGAGTGTGCACTCCAGCCTGGGTGACAGAGTGAGACTCCAACTCAAAAACAAAACAAAACTGTGTACTTTACTAAATGTATACTAAACCTCAATTAAAAATTATCAGCATTTTAAAAAATTCATTCAAATTTTCTTAAAATTAATCTCTTAAAATACTGAAAATTAGGAAAATAAAACTATAGATAAACCTTACTTAAATTTAAACTATATTCAATATTTGAGCAAAATATAATTTATTTCATTATTCAATCCTAAAACAGCATAGGTGAAAAATTTTAATTTTACATAAAATCTTACTAGGACAAAGCTCTTTTTCCCCACAATGCAAATTCCAATTACAATCTGAATAGTCTATCAGGTCAAATTAATTTTGTCTAAAAGCTAATCCACTCTTCCCTCAAAACCAGAAACCCTGGAGAAAGTACTTACAAGTGGGAAAATATCAATAAATTGATATTGACTCTCGACATAATTTTTATCATTATTATGATAGTCCCATTTCTCTAGGATGAATGACTTTCATTGATTTTCAAATTTGCTTCAAGTAGCTATACCAAGCATTTATTCAAAAAAAATTTTATACTGAATAAACATTAACTTCTCCAAAGAATCTCAGAGTACAGAACTTAAGCACCTCACCTACTCCAGATCCCCTCCTCTTCAAAATCTTTTCTAAATTAAAAAATACTTTTGGGAGGGTAGGAGCAGGATTGGCAGTAATGGGAAGCGATGGCGGGGGGGGCGGTGAGATGATGACACACCTCATCAACAAGGGTACCTGCATAATGAACATTTGTATACCTAACCCTGCATCCACCCCACATATTTAAAATAAAATAATAATAATAATAAAAAACAAACAAAAAGACCACTGTTGAGACCAGTATGGGTGTTGCAAAAAAAACTCCACTGTGTCCCAAGCTACAAAAAGGGCATTCTGCATTCTGTGAAACAGGGAGTTCAACAAAGTAAACAGATTTATTTATAGCACTACTTCTATACACTGTTAATAGTCTAATATTTAATAAATGGAACTTGAAAGACATTAAGTAGTTTTCTTAAAACTCATGGCAGGTCAGTCTCTTATCAGGAAAATTCAATTATCCTTGACCTCACTTCTTGGTGCCTCTGCTCATCTAGATACTCACTAGTATTCTTTCTTTCATGTCTATGATCAACTTACTTTAGGCTTTTAGCAGTTCCAAATCCCCTACTACTTTCTGATATCCTGTCATTATCAAGCTGCACTATTTTATATAGAAAGTATCAACAATTACAAAAAGTCACAACACACAATGGACAGTTGAACCCAAAAAAATGTGCTACGTGTTATTTACTTTTGTGGATGATCAACTTTTCCAGTTTTCTTTTAGCAGCTGCTCTTTCCACAATTTTCTGATCGATAGTATTTGCTGTAACAAGGCGATACACAACAACGGGCTTTGTCTGACCAATTCTATGACATCTATCCTGGGCCTGAAGATCAGACTGGGGATTCTTAAATTTAAAAAGGAAAATATCATTTAACAGTACCAGGTTAAAATTAACTTAAACTCATAACATGTGAGTAAAGTAAACATGAACGAGTTAATCAGAAACTTTTAAACAATGGTGTCTTAATTTATACTTCTAGAGTGACTTCATAAGTAAAATTTTCATTCCATAGACTCTTGATAATCTTAAGAAAAAACTTAAATACCCCAAGTTTTTATATGCAGAAAACTTTATACAAAAATGACTCCGCAGAGTATGGTTATCTTTACAAAATAGATAAATGAATTTACAATGCAAACAAGGAAATATTTTTTAAAATTCAGAATGAAAATATAATTAGCATATTGATATACTTCCAACTTACCCAATCACTGTCATAAATTATAACTGTATCTGCTGCAGTCAAATTAATGCCCAGGCCCCCAGCTCGTGTACTCACTAAGAAGATAAACACATCTGGATCTGTGTTAAAGTTGTGCATCTTTAAAAGCAAAAAAGAAAGTAAACACAACAAATTAAGAAAGAAAATAGTACCAACAAGGAAAAAACTTTATAATTACAACTGTGAAAATCTTATGCAAGGCAGAACAAACACACCATTCAGATCTTTAAAACAATTATGTCAACTAAATAAGACCTGTGGTTCATGCTAACTTTATTTCCTAAGCATATTTTTATTTAAATGTTTTAAATAAAAACATGTTTAGGATGTTTTAAATTTATCCCAAAACCCAAAATATGCTAAAGTTATCAGAGAAAAGAGTATTAATATCTATAATTATCTTGAAATGCACTAAAAGAGGATGGAATGTTGAATAGATACACCAATGCTGATTCATGGGTATGTGATTTTTAAAAGGTACTAGCAGTGATTATAGGTGAACTTCCAGTTGTTTATTGTTTTTTCCAGCTTTGCTATGTATCTACAATTTTCATAATAAAATGCTGAGGACAAGGCAAAAAGCTGAAAATCCCTGCCATCCCAATAGCCTTACAGTGATGGTTAAATAGGATATTATTATATAAGGCTGTACAAGAAGACATAAAATTTGAGAATCAAAAGTTCAGACTTATTAATACTAAATCCAAATGGTATTTCTGATCCATCATAGAGTTTTGGGGTCATGTCTATCTTCTTATCAATTTGTGGGTCTCTTTTGAACATTACTTCAGAAATCAAGATAGGAGTTATAAAGAGTTTGGTAGGTACGCCATAAGCAGTCTTACATTTTTTTCTCTCTCTGAGTAAGACATGGACCCATCAAGTCTGCTAAAGTTGAAATTTCTAAGATGGCAGAAATCCATCAAAATGTCCAGCATCCTCGTCATTTGTGAAAAAAGCAGCACCTGAAATTTAAATATACCTTAATATGCATACTGATTAATGAAGAATAATTAAACAATAAAAATTTCAATCAGAAGTATCACCTTGTGACCTCTTTTTTTAAGTTCCGGCAACATTCGATCCAAAATTAAGAATTTCCCGGAAGTTGTTATCAACTCTTCATTGATCTGAAAAATGGGCAAGGAAAACCAAGAGAAAACTGTCATAATAACTACTAATCATTTGCTTTGTCAAAACAAGACATTTGAGAAGTTCAATTTTCAATGAAAAAGAAGTCACTTAAAAACTGCTTTGTTGTTCAATCTTTTTATTTCTCAAAGACATACTCCAGAATGTAAAACCAGTTGATTTCACAAAAACAAAATCAAGTGTAAGTGTATCTGTGGCTTATAATCCCAATCCTCTCTCAAAAGCTTTGAATAAGACAACAATACGTTCAAACTTTGTGTGAGTAAACTGAGGTTTATTCTTTAAAACAGCAGATCTCTAATAAAATGCATAGGAAAATTGCTCCTAGAATTCATAGTAGAAATTAAAGAAAATACAGGAGGCTTTAAGCAATCTAAATATCATGAGTGAAGACATTTTTCACCTTCTGGTGAAATTACCTCATCCAGAGGGGTACTTTCAATTTGAGCAGGGAAGTTTTATCTCCTCACTTAAATTTTGCCCTCCACCTACAGAGGAGACTTAGCAGGGGGCTGAAAACATTTCAAGTTGCCTTAACTTAGGAAGGTGAATATTACTGACATCTAGGGGTAAGGATAGGAAATGCAGCTAAGTGCCCTATGTGCACAGGATTACCTCCTAAGAAAGAACTTCCTGGTTCAAATGGCAATATTGCCAGGGGTGGAAAATCCTGTAGTAAACTACTACAAAACAAGGGTTATTGGGGGTTGCAAAGATCTGACTCAATACTATGCTGTTTTTCTACCAACTACCCAAGAAAATAATTTCATTCACCTGCACTCTGAAAGTCCTCAACTCAAAATTGGTTTTATGCTTTGGCAACTTACTGATATTTAAGCAATGAGCAGCCAGGTTGATTTTCAAAAAACTGCATAATAACTATAAAAGGAATACTGAAAAGGTGACATATATCTCTGAAACATAGCAAGTAAATATGAAGAGTAGAAATTAAATGCCTTACTGAATTCAGAATTCTTAGTGGCTCACATAATCTTTGTAATTAGAAATATTATTTGCAGCCGGGCTCGGTGGCTCAGCCTGTAATCCTGCGCCTTTGGGAGTCTGAGGTGAGCGGAATGCCTGAGACCACAGGTTCGAGACCCGCCTGGGCAGGCGAGACCTCATCTCTACAATAAAATCAAAAAATTAGCCGGGCGTGGTAGCACGCGCCTGTAATTCCGGCTAATCCGAAGGCTGAGGTGGAAGGATGGCCGGAGCCCAGAAGGTTGAGGCTACAATGGCCGGGAGCGGCCACTGCACTCCAGTCCAGTTGGAGTGAGACTCCAACTCAAAAAAACCAAAAAAACAAAAAAAAAAATATTATTTGCACATAGAAAGTGTATATCCTAAGTGTACATCATTCCACTCATAAAGTTCTCTAAATTGGGGGGACAAGATTGTCTCAGCTGACTGAAGAATTACAATCTTCAAATGGAAAACAGCACAATATTATTTTTTAATAATAATAATCACAGTAACACTTTCCTCCAATATTAAAAGTTATAGAAATCAAAACAGTAAGTTACTAAACGATAGTCACCTTAAATTCTTGTGTAACAGGGTCTATAGGATACTCAATCAAATATGGATGATTACAGCATTTACGAAGTAGCATCATTATATTCTGCAGTTTCAGATTAACTTCAGATTCTATAGGGACATTCACTTCGACAACAGTTCTACCAAAAACAAGTGATGCACACACATGAGAATGCAAGAAATACCACAGTTCCATAAATATTTAAATTTATTTTTAAACTCATACCTTTCTCGTTTCACCTCTGGCTGTATCTGACTGATCAATTTTTCTAATTCATTAGGGAAATCATCTATTTTGCTATAATTTATTGACTTCCTAGTTCGCCGTTTTGGCCGTCCAGTAGGAGTTACATCAACTGTTTCTTGCTAAAAAAAAAACAAATTAAAGGAGTATGTTTTAAAAGTTGTATCCTTACGATCTAAATGTAAACAAAATGTGGCATAAAAAATAATTTTTTAAGGTATAAAGAAAAAGTAATTGTCTTCAGCAAACTCCCAAAGGTACAAAGGGATCTATAACCTATAGCCCAATGCAAATGTTTTGTGCAATTCGTTTTAACACTGGTGACAGTATCTGAAAAGTAAGTGCCTTCATGTCTTAGTAGAGAAAACTTAAGGGCATATAAAACTACTTGGAACTTGTATAAAAAGATCTAATAGCTTAAAGTTGAACTAAGGCTACACAAATTTGAGGATATTTCTTTGTATTAGGGTAATACTGCATGAAATTTCTCATAACACACAAGTACTGTAAGTTTCTAACAGCTAAAAAAAGCTGAATTCTTTTAAAAATTATAATTAATATTAAAAGAGAAGAACATCTAACAGCTATATTAAACAGAAAAATGTATGATAAATATTTTGAAAAGAAAGCACATAGGTACACAGTGTAAAAATCAGACATCCAAACACTTAAAAAAAAATCCAAGGGTCATCTTTAGTTACATGTTAATTGCATCCTAACCTCAACTCTTGTAACATGGTGAATGAAAATGTCAATATTTCTTTCAAATAAATTATTCTATTAATCCTTCTGGCTACCAATAATCTACTTTAAGAAATCACACAGGTTGAGCATCACTAATCAGAAAACAAAATGCCCAATAAGCATTTTCTTTGATGTAACACATCAGCACTCAAAATGTTTCAAATTTGGAGCATTTTCGATTTTTGATGTTCAACTACATATGAAGTGTCTGGTCTAGTTTCCAAGCTGTTATTCAGGTATTCTCAAATAACTGTGTGCTTGTTAAAAATGCATTTCCAAGTCTATCCCCAGACAGCACAATTAGGATCTGGTGCAGCAAACTAAAATTTTAACAAATACTCCAGATAACTATATAGCAATTAATGCATGGACCACAGACCGTAGGTAAGAACTTTTCCACCTCTGAAAACACATAGGGAGCCATAAGACTGAAATCACAATAAAGTTTTATATGCCAAGTCTCAGTCAAAGTATCCTTCAAATCCCCACTCTACCTCACTGGCTCCAAACATGTTTGCAATTGTACGGTTCACAATGGCTGTATAAAAGATCTCTTGTTTCTTTGAAAGCGGTGCATAAACAACTACTTCTCGTTTAGGAGGAACTTCAAGAGCTACATCAGATTTTAATCTTCTTAATAAGAAAGGGGTTAGAATCTAAAATTAAAACACGAAAAGACAGATATGAATTAGACATTCCTATTTTTTCAGGGAATACTGTTCCCACATTGGCCTTTACCCTGTCTTTTGCCTTCCTAAACAAATAGTATCCAGTCTCAAAAAGTGAGATTAGCCGGGCTCGGTGGCTCAGCCTGTAATCCCGCACCTTGGGAGGCTGAGGTGAGTGAATTGCCTGAGTCCGCGAGTTCAAGACCCGCCTGGGAAACTTGGCGAGACCTCCTCTCTACAATAAATCAAAAAATCAGCCGGGTGTGGTAGCACACGCCTGTAGTTCCGGCTACCTGGAAGGCTGAGGTTGAAGGATCGCTGGAGCCCAGCAGGTCGAGGCTGTAGTGGCCAGGAGCGGTCACTGCACTCCAGTCTGGGCGACAGAGTGAGACTCCAACTCAAAAAAAAAAAAGTGAGATTAAATCTTAAAGGTGAGCACATGATAAACTTACATTTATCCGTGGCATCACAATTCATGAATCTTTTAAAAACTCAATCTACCTTGAATAATTTGAAAGGTGAAAATAAAAAGTTAATATTTATTTTTCTTAGTGATATAAAGCTTTCAGTTATAGTTCACAACATTTAGAATGAGGTTTTAGGCTAGTAGAAAGCCAACAGACAGAGATGTAGACATGAAAGTTGCCTTCTGTAACTTATAAGACTTTAGACTTAAAATTATGCTGGTTGAGCAGGGTGCAATGGCTCACACCCGTAATCCCAGCACTGTGGCAGGCCAGGCAGGAGAACTGCTTGACCCGAGGAGTTCAAAGTCAGCCTACACTACATAGTAAGATCCTGTCTCTACCAAAAAAAAGTCAAAACACTAGCAACAAGCTACTCAGAAAGCTGAGGCAGGAGACTATCCTGAGGTCAGGAGGTTGAGGCTGTGGTATGCTTTGAAATGTACCACCGTACTCTAGCCTGGGTGACAAAGTGAGACCCTGACTCCAAAAAAATTACTCTGCTTCATTAGCTGGTGGTATTAACAAGTGATAATCACATTCATAAATAGAACATAAAAGTAATAGATAATTATATTAAACTGAGTGAGCCTTTAAAAACACAAAAAAAGTACTTATAACAATTTTAATTTATAAACTTTTAGGAGTTGACAATAATTTACAGGTAGTAATTATATATAGTAAACCTCATTTTCCAGGCTCTGTACTTAAACATCTCACAAGTATAGGGCAAAGCATAGAAAGACTAAACCACAGAAACAAGAAAGCATTACCAATGGTTTAAGAAAAAAAGGTATCTTCAGATATCATTATAGATATGCCTATAAGCAATTAGGGAAAAAAATGTAAATGATCCATAAACATGTTAAAACGTGTTCATATACTTAAAGAAAACATCAAAATAATGGCATATACTTTTCTATCATAGGCACTGATAAATATTACTGTCTGAAGTTATCTAAAAATGGCAACTATGAAAGAAAAGGAATTCCACTGCCAAAGGAAATATATAAAGGATATTTACAAATATATCTGCTAGTATACAAGTATCCTAAAAAACAGATAAGCACAAGTAAGAAAACTGTTTCATGAAATCCATCTCTACCAAAAGAAAAAGAAAACATTTAGCTGTGCATGGTAGCATGGTACATAGCTACTCAGGAGGCTGAGGCAGGAAGATCTTTTGAACCCAGGATTTTGAGGCTATAGTAAGCCATGACTGAGCCAGCACTCCTGCCTGGGCAACAGCCAAAACCCTATCTCTGGGTGAGGGGCAAGACTACTGAATTATTTCAAAAATAGTAATTTTAAAATAAAAAATAGTTGTACAAAGACAGTAAAAAAAAATTTAAAGACACTGTATCTTTGTAATGAAAAAATTATATTGGGAATGGTACAAACTTTAATCTCAGTATCAATAAGCAAACTAGTTTTTAAGTTTTATTTCTATAAATAAGATAAAAATTTAAAAGATCATTAGAAGATTAGCTAAATGCAGATTTTAAGATGAAAGAATGAAGTCTTTAAGTATAAATCAGAATCGTAACTTAAAATTTTAGATGTATAAATAAAAACTATTGGCAAACCTGCAAGCTTTTCAATAACTGTAACATCTTTAAGAATGATGGTTCTTAAGGTATGAGACTTAATCTCAACAGAGTACTTAGATAAAAGAATATGAAAAAACAAAAACATCCAGCATCTTCCATGCAATTTACTTTAAAAAATGCCCCCACCATTCACAATAAACTGTTGAATATGAATGACGGGATATAATGAAAGCTTATTATCAAACACTAAAATTCATGTAAATTTTAAGTTATTTACACTAAAACAGTAATTCAAGTGAGCTCTCTTCTGACATGACCAACTATAGCAATTACTACAAATGTTCAATCAAATGGGATATGGCCTTTATCAGGAATATCTTTAAGTATAGATACTACAACCTTGTTTATATTAAAGTTTTGAAATGGGAAGAGGTAGACATAATTATAATGGACCAGAACAATGGGATACTAAGCAGTTATTAAAAATCAGAGTTGGCCGGGCTTGAAGGCTCAGCCTATAATCCTAGCACTTTGGGAGGAAGAAGCAAGTGGATTGCCTGAGACCACAGGTTCAAGACCAGGCCAGGCAACTTGGCTAGACCCAGTCTCTACAATAAACAAAAAAATTAGCCGGGAGTGGTAGCACTCGCTAGTATTAGCTAGTTCCAGCTACTTGGAAGGCTGAGGCAGAAGGATCACCAGAGTTGACAGGCAGAGGATCGCAGGTTTACACTGGGGTGGCCGTGAGTATGCCACAGCACTCCAGCCTGGGCGACAGAGTGAGACTCCAATTCAAAAATAAAATAAAATAAAATAAAAAGTAGAGTTAAGTCTACATATATTAGGAAAAAAATAACTTTCTAATAATTTTTTAAAAGACTGCTTTAGCCAGGCACAGTGGCTCATGCCTATAATCCCAGCAATTTGGGAGGCAGAGGCGAGAGGACTGCCTGAGCCCAGGGGTTTGAGACCAATCTGGGCAATGTGGCAGGATTTGTGTCAAGAGTAAATCAATAAATAAAAAAAATTAGCTTGACGTGGTCACAGGTACCTATAGTCCCAGTTACTTGGAAGGCTGAGGAGGCAGGATCACCTGAGCCCAGCAGGCTTTAGTTTGTGCCACTGCAGCTTGGCAGCTTGGGTGACAAAGTGAGACTCAAAAAAAAAAAAAAAAAGACAATAACCAAGAAACTACTTTAAGGAACAATTTTATTTTTTCAAAATCTTTCTTCAGGATCGCCTGAGCCCAGGAGGTCGAGGCAGTGGTGAGTCATGACTGTGCCACCACACTCCAGCCTTGACTCCAAAAAAAGTTTATATATATTCATGAGAAAAATGGGAAGTAGTTGAGAAATGTAAAGTAAAATACTACTTTTTTGCCAAAATCATACTCGCTAGCAGTATATACTGAATGTTGTGTTATGTCTTTTCAGACTTTTTCTTTGTGTAAGCACATGTGTTTTATCTATACCTAAAGTTGTTGGTTTTTTTATTATTTTTTGAATTGAAGTCTCATTCTGTCAAGCAGGCTGGAATACCGTGGCATGCTCACAGCCACCGTAGCCTTGGCCTGCTGGGCTCAGGTGATCCTTCTGCCTCATTTTCCCAAATAGTTGGAAACGCAGTTGTGCGCACCTGGCTAATTTTTGATTTATTGTAGAGACGAGGTCTCACCAAGTTGCCCAGGCTGGTCTTGAACCCCTGGGCTCACACAAGCCTCTCACCCTGCCTCACGAAGTGCTGTGATTACAGGCATGAGCCATCACACCTGGCTAATTTTTATAACATTTTGTAGAGGCAAAGCCTTGCTATTTTTCCCAGGCTGGTCTCAAACTTCTGGGCTCAAGGAATCCTCTAGCCTTGGCCTTCCAAAGTGCTGGAATTACAGGCCTAGGCTACCACTCCCACTCCATCATGAGCATATATATGTGTGTATATAAACTTTAAAATCAGAAAAAACATGTAACAAATACGTGTGTGTACCTCTGAATTAAAAATAAAAAATAAAATAAGCCAGGTATGGTAGCTCACACCTACAATTCCAGAATTTTGGGAGGTGAAGGAGAGAGGACTGCCTGAGCCCAGGAAAAAAAAAAGAAAAGAAAGAAAGTAACCACTATGGGTAACATGAGCATATGAAACGGGCAAAATTTAGGTAAGCACTTGAATTCTGCAATAAAATGATGTGAACCCTGACAACAGGGAAAGGGCAGGGGAATCATTTAAATTTGGGGAAATCCTCATTTTTGAAATCTCCTATAAACGGTTAAACAGGTGATCTCTAGGATTCCTTTTTCATTCTATGAGCCTACAGTAAGCAGAACAAGAAAACAGTAAAAACCTGGTGCAGCATATGCAATACATTCTGCTCTCTTTCTTTAGCAATAATATCTTCAGCAGTTTCAGAAAGACTAGTGATGTCAAACCATGACTCAAAGCTGGAAGACAAAAAGGTTACAAGTTAGTCTATTACATATTAATAACATGATACCTTACAATGTACAATAATCTGGGATGTAAAATGTTGCATCAAATCCTCAGATGCAGTTTTAAAAATCACAATGAAAAAGAACACATTCAAACAACAAAGATATAGTGATTGTTTTTAAACTAACAATCCAGAACTGTGATCTTACACCTGTATGATTCATAAATATATTAACAATCTTACAAAAGTGCAAAAAATCAAGTAAGGATTAAAATACATACTTTATGGGACATTTTATGTTACAGAAGTAAGAACTTTGAAAACTAAGGCCATATGATATGTCTCTGAGTACAACTATGACTCACTACAACAAATGTTCTTAAATTCAAGGCATAACTTGATGACAATTTCTATAACACATCCTTAGTCCTTTCCAGTGTAAAAAAAAAAAAAAAACACTATTAAAGTAAGTATAAGCATGAAGATTTATAATATATATTAGGCAACATTAAGTCCAACTGTGAAATATGCAGCAACATCTATGCAGCGGTTAGACTAGGTAGTCTCAAACTTGGGTCACTCGAGGCATGTTCAAAAAATTCAGCGCTGTGACTCATGCCTGTAATCCCAGTGCTTTGGAAGGCAGAGGCAGGAAGATTGAGCCCAGGAGTTGGAAGCTGCGGTGAGCCGGGATCATGCCACTGCCTTCCTGCCTGAGTGTCAAGGTGAGAACCAGGGGGAAAAAAAAAATCAAATTCCAAACGCCTACCTCAATATTCTAACTTAGTAGGTCTGAACATGACCTGGAAATCTTAGCCTTTAATAAAAGTTCCCACAGTGACAATAAGACATTCTGGCCTTGAGACAGCATTTGGTAACCAGATTTGAAATATATTCTCAAAAGATCCAATGTTTCTAAAATAAAAACACTACACTGAAATTGGGAGACTCTTGTTTTAGTTTCAGCTCTTCCACTAGTCATATCTCGTAACTTTACACCTAGGTTTTCTTTTATGTGAGAATAAATGTAACCTCTCCCTGGATTTTATGAGGATAAAATGAGAAAAATCCATCTTAAAAGTGTTTGACAAAGGTAACACATAAGAGTATTATTATAAAAACTGTCTTAATGTAGCATTCAAGTCTTCCTTTAATCAGTGCAAATAAGTTTTAAATAATCTTTTATTTGTCTCATATAATGTGCCAAAAGGACATTCAATATACACCACGAAGAATTTGCCAAAAACATTATCATTTTAATTCAGCTATCTAGAAGAAATAAATTTTAATGAAGAGTACAGAATTTTGAGGTTTGAAAAATATACAAAACAGTTAAATAGCTGGCTTATGTTACCTACCTTTTCAAGTCATCAAATACATCTGGTAACAAAAAGTTTAGCAATGACCAAAGTTCTGATAAATTGTTTTGCAAAGGAGTACCAGTCAAAAGAAGTTTGTTATCAGCATTGAATCGTTTTAACTCCCTGATAAGACGGCACTTCATATTCTTAATCCTGTGTCCTTCATCAACTATTAAGTATTTCCAATAGCAATGCTAGAAAATGAATTAAGGGGAAAAAATCTTTAAATAACGATCTCACAATTTTTCCTAAAAACAATTCTAAAAATAAAACCTCTTTTGAGAGATAGGTGTGGAATTCTATCAAATGTTGTTTCAGTAACTATTGAGATGACCATGTTGTCCTTTGATCCACTTACGAAATAAATTTAAAAATTCCCAAAACTGATATGTAGTTGTGTTCCTACAACAGTCCTCATTAGGACATTAAATCCAACTGGTTTTTTGTATTTTTCTCATTCATCCTTTAGTCAAAGAAGTCTGTAGCTTTCCCTTCTATTGTTTTGACAAGCTTTGATAATACTTTTACACTAGATTCTTAAACATTGAAAGCTTTCATTAAGTCCATATGCTCTGAAAGATATAATAGCATTAGAATTTGCATTCTTGAGGCCTACCTGATACTGACACTCTGTAATCTGATGATGTCCTCAATTTTCTTAGATTCCTATTGACTTGTTTAGGTTTTCTCCCTTTATTTTAGCAGTTTGTATTTTCATAGAAAGTCATACATTTACTTTCATGAAGTTGCCATGAATGTTTTTCTTTTACTTTCTCATTTTTAATATCTGTACCTTCTTTTATAATCTTGATTAGGCCAACTTATAATTCACCTAATGCATTTACATACAGAAATATGCAATATTTCTGAAAATATAAATACCAATTTGGAATGTATAAGTAGCCTTGAAAAATGAGACAAACTGAGGAAAAAGTATGAATATAGAACATCAGATAATCACCTCTCACAAGACACCTATCTAAGAATGCCAGATAAAAATATAAAATACCCCTTATAATGAACAGAAAAAAGAAAAGAGAAGAACCAACGAAACAAATGATTAGGAATCTGAAAAACAAACAGCAAGTGGATTCAGACACTTCCGCTGATACTTCCCCGCTACCACTCAGCAACAAGAGTCCTGGAATCCCCCACTCCCGTTACTTCCCTCAATGGAAGATCCTTGAAATAACAAGCTCAGTGAAAGGGAAAACTAGAAATACTCGAGCCACTGGCAAAGGGGCCAGACAAGGAAACACCTCTATATGTTAGCAATAGTTATTTAGTATAAAGTCAGTAATTCTCCAGTGGAATTAAAGGTGTGTTTACATCTTCCCGTACATTGGTGATAATTTTATACAAGCCATAATTCCTCCATTTATGACCTATGTGCTTTGATTTTATGTTGAAACCATTCTTTAAGTTTGCATGCAAGTAAGAAAAATCTGAGAGGGATATACTTGCCAGGAGACCACATGGTGAGAGAAAGAAAAAACAAAGCATAAAGAATATAAGTGCAATAGGTGGAACTGTAAGGAAGAAGCTCAAAACACCAATAAATGAATTAATAGAAGGCAGGAGAGAAGAAAGGTTAATTTCCAACTGCATTTTATTAGCTTGGGCATTAAAAAGTAAGTAGCTTGAATATACAATTTAAAAATATGAAAGCATCACCACGTGGTCCTATAGGAGTATTCCATTCTTTTTTTCTTTTAAGTTTTAAAGTTTATTAGAGAAAGAGTGGAAAAGGGAGACATGCCAGAGCTGACACGGGCAAAAGAAACTACACAAATATTCTATCCTTATTTGATTAAAATAAATACAATGGATAGGTAAAAGTTCCACATATTCAAAGTACTTCTGTAAGATATTCAGAAACTAGGTCTATGTCTGACTGATTTTAACACATTTAAAGTAATACCACCAAAAGTTAGTGTCATAAGCTTTCATTTAACTATTTTAGGCTACAGCCTTCATCCCAACCTTTCTGTTAATATAAGTCTCCAGTTTCTAGAGAAACATCACAATATAACCTATTTATATCAACCAAAAAATAAATTAGACATAAGCTGCTGGATGGTGAGAAAGTGGCATCAATTAAGGAAAATGTTACAAATTACACAGAAACTAATGAAGACTATTTGTACCTGTAATGCATTTCGGTCTCTCATGGCTATTTCAAATGAAGTGATTACCACAGGATGAATCTGCAGCGTCCCTGTTCGTTTGTGAATATTTCTTACCAATTTCCGACGTTCCTCCTGGGTTCCATGATACAACATAGTAGGAATCTAAAAGATTTTATATATTTTTATAAGAGGTTTTAGAGCAAAATATAAATATCAATTATTTGAAAAATATTAAATTACTCTTTTAGAGTAGAAAGATGATTAATTTTAGTTCTATTTTTCTAAAACAAAATGAGCCAAGAAATTTTAACAAGTTAGACTGCTAAGGGAGAAAATGTTTTAAAAGCCATATAAATAAAACAAATAAGTATAAAAAGAGGAAGATGGTGAAACTTCTTCTAAAATATATAGTTCTCACAGGGCAAGAATGTAATAAGACAACATGTGCACAGGAAAAAAAATACCATAATAAAAAATTCAAAAACATTCTACCTAAGTCTGTCTCAGTTGACTCTAATTATCCAATGCACTGAAAACCATTCAGAAGCACTGTAGGGAAGAGGTCCATGATTATCAAAACCTACTGCATGTAAATTTAAAACAGGGTACTGCTCAGATTGAATAATCAAATCAGATACAATGTTTATACAGAAATCGATATAATTATTGAAAAGGGTCTACAACTTAACTCCTACAACAAAATGGAATGAAACATGTGAAATAATATTTTTAATTTAAGGAACTAGGTCTTACTTCTGGTGTAAATCTTTCAAACTCAGCCATCCAGTTCGGAAGTGTAGACAGAGGGCCACAGACAAGAAAAGGTCCAGGTACTCCTCTCTGAATCATCAACGCAATTGTAGCAATGCACTGAACTGTCTTTCCCAAGCCCATTTCATCTGCTAAAATGCCATTAATTCCATTTTCCCAAAGCATCTGGACAAAGTAATATACATTGTATTTAAATTTTAATATAAACACTTACTGAATTAGCAATGGTTTACTTCTCTTTTAAAAAAATCGTTCCCAAAAAGATAATTATTTTAAGACTGATATAGTAACCCCATACATTTATAACAATATTGTCACATTAACCAACAGCATAAATGTTGAGTCTTTAACAAAATAATCTTCAATACTAAAAATTTACTCAGGGTAAAGAAATCAGAAAATAAGTATCTACACACAAATATTTGCTTTATGTATAACAGTGAAACATAAAAGGAATTACTCAAGCTGTGGTAAACCACAGTACTAAGCCACACTAGAAATGAACCAATCTTGTATTAAAAGCGACAGTTCATTACCCTAAGCCATTCCATGCCTTCTACTTGGTACCACCGCATCACTCCTCCTGTGAAGTACTTTGGTTGTTGAAAAGGAATTGGCTGTCCATTACATTTCCGAACTGGGTCAAAAAAGAATTTAGTATTCTGTCTAACAGTTTGAGACAATCTATCTTTAATTATACTATTTGAATCTTTATTTTTCTGGATATCTTCTACAGAGAGATTATTAGAAGAGTTGTCTTCATCCTGTAAAGAAATAAGTTTAATTAGAAGTCTGATAAATATTGTTGCCATGATCCATCCAATTATCAGAAAATGTAACTAATAATCAAAATCTACCTAGTCCTATAATCATTAAGTATGGAGAAGTAAGACCATATCTGGGTTAAAAACCTATAGACATTTCCATTCCCCTACAAATAAAAAGCCATTAAAAACAATTCACCAAGCGTGGGGCACACCTATAGTCCCAGCACTTTGGGAGGCCAATAATGTAAACTGGAATTTTCATACATTGCTGGGAGAAAATAAAAAGGAACATTTACTTGGAGGAAAAAAAATCTGTATTTTCTTATAAAGTTAAATACACACTTTTTACCATATAACCCAACAATCCCACTCCTAGGTATATAGGCAAATAACATGAAAACATGCCACACAGACCTGTATACAAATAACTACAGTGGCCTTACTCATAAAAGTCACAAAGATGACAGATAAGAAAACTAATTTCTTTCAATAAAATACTACTCAGCAATAAAAAGATACGAACTACAAATACACTCAACGATATAATGAGTATCAGTAGTCATGTTGAGTGAAAAAGGAAATAAAGCAGACTGTAAAAGATGTCTAAAGTGGTCTCTTTTGGGTTTCGGTGTGGGGAAATCACTGGAAAACTACACAAGTTATACCACAATGAAAATGTTCTATACTCCGATTTGGATGGAGGTTACAAAAGTATGTGGATGTCCCAATATTCATTAAAATGTACATTTAAGAACTGTTCATTTCTTATTGACTGATTGTAAATTATGAGGCCAACATTCCACAGTTAATCATGATAGAAAATTTGACTGTGACTTTATTTTTAAAAATGCAACTAAATGTCATAAAAATAATCTTTTATTGACATTTAATGGGTGACAACTGCAACGATAAACCAACCCTTATACTAACAAAGAATAAAAATCAAAGAGCATTTATGGTATGAATTTTGGATAAAATCATCATGGCCAAATAATAATACCACGCAGAGTCGGGCATGGTGGCTCACACCTGTAATCCTCAGCACTTTGGGAGGCAGAGGCAAGAGGATTGCCTTGAGCTCAGGGGTTCAAGATCAGCCTCAGCAACATGGCAAGATCTCATCTCTACAATTAAAAAAACAAAACAAAAGCTAGACTAGTTCCAGCTACTTGGAAGGCTGAGGTGGGAGGACTGTGTGAGTCCAGCAGGTCGAGGCTGTGGTAGCCAGTGAGCATGCCACTGTACTCCCGGCTTGGGCAACAGAGTAAGACTTCGACTCAAATAAAAAATAAGCCGGGCTTGGTGGCTCAGCCTGTAATCCCGCACCTTTGGGAGGCTGAGGTGAGTGGATTGCCTGAGCCCACGGGTTCGAGACCTCATCTCTACAATAAATCAAAAAAAAATCAGCCAGGCGTGGTAAGCGCATGCCTGTAATTCCGGCTACTTGGAAGGCTGAGGCGGAAGGATCGCCAGAGCCCAGCAGGTCGAGGCTGCGGCGGCCAGGAGTGGCCACTGCACTCCAGCCTGGGTGACAGAGTGAGACTCCAACTCAAAAAAAACAAACAAAACAAACAAATAAAAAATAATACCGTTCACTTTATAAACCCATCATTAATTTTCCAAGAACCTAAAAATCTTTGATATGTAAGTTGATTGCCTAAAGTTCATGTCCATTAGCAAATATTTTCACATTTCAATAACTTTGTCACTGTTTCTACCCATGATTACAAGCATGTGCATCACTGTCAGACTCACAAGTTAAAAGCATCATTGCTTGACTCATAAATTAGTATTTACACATCAAGAAACATGCAAAAGGCTTGGAGCAATGGCTCAAGGCTGTAATCTCAGCACTTTGGGAGGCTAAGGTGAGAGGATTGCCTAAGCCCAGGGGTTTGAGACCAGCCTGGACAACTTGGCGAGACCTTGTCTCTACAATAAATCAAGAAAAATGAGTCAAGTGTGGAGGCACACACCTGTAGTTACAGTTACTTGGAAGGTGAGACCTCACCTCTACAATAAATCAAAAAAAAATTCAGCCGGGTGTGATAGCGCATGCCTGTAATTCCGGCTACTTGGAAGGCTGAGGCGGAAGGATCACCTGAGCCCAGCAGGTCGAGGCAGTGGTGGCTGTAAGCATGCCAGTGCACTCCAGCTTGGGTGACTGAGACTCCAACTCAAAAAAAAAAAAAAATGCAACAAGACCTAACTAAAGTTGATACATAAAAAAGAGGAATGTTAGGACAAAAACTAAATAGATGGCTTTGCTTTTTATTAAAAAAAAAAAAATGAGATAGTAGGAAAAATGTACACAGGTTATGAAGGGGTCTAGTGACTAGGTCACAAATATTACTTCTAAATTTAATTTTCTATTATAAATCTCTTACCTCATTCATCGTTTTATTTTTTTTAGCCACAGACAAAATTTCCTAGAAAATTGAGGAAACAAAAACAAATTAATAATATACAAGTTTCATTTATTCAATAAACATTATTCTAGGCTAATGTTGCCAGGAAACTGGGATGAGGCTCTCAAAGTAATTAAAATAGAGATCTCAAGCTGGTGGTCCTCAGACAGAATGAAGTCTATAGACATTATTGACTCATAGTCTTTCATAAAATTCTACGTTAATTAGCAAGTGAATTTAAAAACTGGAGTAATTTCTCAAATATCTGGATTGTCTAATCTTTTTTTTTTTAATCTGAATACAATAAGTACAAAGTCACATATGACAGCAATCCTCTAGTGTTGGGGTCAGCAAATTATAGTCTTTATATCAACTCGAGCTAACACTTTGCTTTTACAAACAGTCTAAATATTTACAAAAGTCAGGCTCTTTTATTTGTAGTTTGTCTGTGATTGCTTTCAGGCTACAACAGCAGGGTACAGGGCAGAGCAGTTACCCACAAAACTACTCAAAAGCTAAAATATTCACTAACTGCCTTTTTACAGGAAAAGTTTGCCAATCCATGTTCCAGTATACTCTAGGACTCTGGGTAGACATCTGAGTTTACAATTCTGAGTCTAACAGCAAAGACAAATGCATTGACAATACAGAAGAGAGTATGCTAATTTTGAAGTAGCAGCAGATGCTAGGGGCATGGAGACAATAATACTTGAGTGTCACTTGGTAGATGAGCAATGCATTATGTTAGATCAAATTATCTGAAAAGCTGTCACCAGGCTTCCTCAGTAGATATAATTATGGTACATTTCAAGCTGGGAAAACAGAATGTGCAGAATACAGAGGGGCATTCAAGAAACTTTAAGCATTATCAAATTTAAGATTCACAGGAGAGTGAGAAGACATGTTAAGTGGCTGACATATATACATAGGATGATCACACATGTATAGGTATGTACTGTGTGTGAAAAGTATTATGTAAGTTCAGATATTCATATTCTAAGTCTAAAAGAAAATTTACATAAGGAGGTGATAAGTGGATTTCTCTGAAATGACTAGATAAGCTGAACCTTTTAATAGACAATTTGGAAATAAATCAAAATATATAACCACCACCATCTATGAAATAGTCTCATTAAAAAATTAAACCTCAATCACAAATTTTTAGATGTAATTATCAGCTAACAGGAAACACAGAGGCAGAGAAATTACGGGAATGTAATAAGCAAAATCCAGGATGTAGGAAATTACATAGAATTACTTTTTTCTCCAACAAATAACTTAAAAATATACAAGCCAAGAGCTTTGGTGAGCACCACTACATGAAAGAATCACTTAGACTGGGAGATTAAGGCTGTAGTGTGCTTTGATCACACCTGTAAATAGCTACTGCATTCCAACATGGACACAGCAAGACTGTCTTTTTTTTTGAAAGCAGGATTCATTAAGAGGACAGAAAAGCTCCCACAATGGGAGGGGACCCAAGGTTGTTGACCAACCCTGTCTTTAAAAACAAAATTTTTTAAAGAAAATGAGCCTATTGGAATATCTGTTACATTAAGAAACTGCTATCAACTTTTTAAAGTATGGTAACTTGTAGCTATGAAAAAGAATGAAATTATGTCCTTTGCAACAACATGGATGTAACTGATGGCCATTATTCTAAGTGAACTAACGCAAAAACAGAAAGCCAAATACCACATGTTCTGACTTATGAGAACTAAACACTAAGTACAGTAAGTCCCCTACATACAAACATTAGCGATGCATATGTGCATTTTTTAAGGTATTGTATCTCTCTACCAGGTGTCAGTATAGCTTGTTAAATAGTGGGTGCCAAAAAATGTATACACATTACAAGAAAGGAAAAAGGCTTATTTAAATTGTAATACTCAATAAGATGAATAAAAGTCACATTTGACTTCTGCAATTACAAGAGGTGCTCAAAGTTATTACCATCAGCGTCCAGGCACTTCTGATCATGCAAGCATCTCTTTATATGCGTATACATATATTTTGGCACTCTCGGTACATATAGTACCATATAACCAATTGTGTTGGTTGGGTACCTAGACTAATTTTGTTGGACTTAACAACAAATGGACTTATGAATGTGCTCTCGGAACGGAACTCATTCATATGTTGGGGACTTACTATACACTCAAACATAAAGGTAAGAACAGCAGACACTGGGGACTCCAAACGCATAGCAGAGGAAGGAGAGGGTTGAAAAACTTCCTGCTTGGTACAATAGTCACTATTTGGGTGGTGGGTGCAACAAACCTGCACATATACCCCTTGAATTTGAAGTAACAACAAAATAAAGTTATAACTGTATTGTGGTTATGGTTTTAAAAAATATGCTTGCTATTTTTTCAAAATATCCCAGAGTTGAAAAGTGTTTAAGCTGGATATTCAATTTACTATCATCCATACATTTGTAATGTTTAAAATTTTCCATAATACAGAGAAAAAAATGCACATACACCAAAATGTTAATAATGATGCATTTGTGGTAGGTCTCCAGGTGATTTTCTCATATTTTGCTTATTTACTTCCTAATGTTTCTATAAGAAAAATGCAAATCCTTGTGAAACCTTGCTAAAACAGTAAGGAGGCTGCCAGGCACGGTGGCTCATGCCTTTAATCCCAACACTCTGGGAGTGGAGGCGAGAACACTGCTTGAGCCCAGAGAGGTTCAAGATCAGCCTAAGCAGCACAGCAAGACCTGTCTCTCTACAAAATATTTTTAAAAATTAGCTGGGTATGGTGGTGCACAACTGTAGTCCCAGCTTCTCGGGAGGCTGATACAGGAGGGTTGTCTGAGCACAGGAGTTGGAGGTTGTAATGTGCTACAATCCTGCCACTACACTCCAGCCTGGGCAACAGAGTGAGACCCTGACAAAAGAAAGAAAAAGAAGGGCGGGGTGAAGGAAGAGAGTAACAAAGAAAAATGAAAGTAAGCAAGTAAGAAAAAAATATGGTGTAGAAATGATAAGATGAATTTCAAAAAAGAAAACCAATAAAATAACTGAGAGTTAAACTAGAGCTATAAAAATCAATTCTGAAGCTACTATAAATAGGGTGGAGTAAGGGCATCATCAACAGAGTAGCAGCAAGTACAATGAAGAAAAAAATTTCAGAAATTGGTAAAAAACTAGTTATATAGGAAAATCTAGATAACTTCCTAAAATCTGTTTCGAATGACCCTACAGATAGTGATATCATTTCTGATATTTAAGAAATACAAAAAAGAGTGGAATTGGAAGCAAAATGAGGAAAAGATCAATTGATTACAAAGGTGACTACAGTGTATGCAGGTAGCTGTATGTGTATATGGATCTTTAGAGCTTATAGGTAAGGTTTTGTGTTAAACATTAATTTTAAAGATATCAATAACGTTCTCCACTATCTTCCTTCACTATTACCCTATCAGTCCTCCTACCTTTAAATGATTTAACTTTTATCTCAAGTAACAACATAAATGTCTCTTCCTGGAGGAACTTTCATGAACTACCAGCCTGAGTTAAGAGAACCTCTATCTGCAGTCAACAGCATCCAAATTTCCGATGTACTTGACTACTTATTCCTATATTTCTCACTGAATGTAGGGCAAAGAGTGTTTACTTTTCTTTACTAATAGATTTCATCCATTTATGACACAATTTGCCCATAGGTGATACTCCACAACCATTTGACGAATTAAATGAACAGCAACATGACTGGCTAAACATCAATAAGGCATTTTAACAGCGTTTTTCAAACTCCTGGTTAACTGAGTACCATAAACAATTTTAGTCGATCCTAACCATTATTTTAAAATGAAATAAATCAGTGCATCCCTAGAAAAAAGGAAAAGTATTATCACATAAAATTGTATTAAGATCTAAAGAGTTTAGATTTCAGGTTAAAAACAAAAAGTAGGCAATAAAGTTATTAAACTTTTTAAAAATGTAAGAATGTGATACATTAAAACATGTTTTATAATTAATTTGTATTGTAAGAGGTCACAAGTGAGAAAAGAAAAAGAATCTGGTTTTAGAAATGAATACAATTTCAGTATCCTGAAAGTCCTCAACAAGGAACAAGAATAAAATTCTTAAGACAAGGTTGAGTTTTGCAAAAAATTATATTATACTAGCAAGTTCTAGAGAGGTCAAGCTCAACATCTTTTAAAAGTTGATACCATCTTCTTCCCTAAATACACATCTGCACTGCTGAGATAGCAACCTCGCTGCTCTCCATCCCACCAACATAATCTAATTCTTAGCTCTATATGCCAACATCTGTTGTTCCCAAAACTAGAAGACTCTGCTCTTTACTCTACCCAGAGAAAATGCTACAAAAATCTACTAGGTACTTAATAAATACATGATAATTGGGAGTCAAAGCTATTACTGATTTCTGTAATGACCTGAAAACCAGTACAACAGATAAAAGTCTATCTGCCATTTAAAAATAGCAGAGTCCACGAAAGTCACATGACATTAGTTTCAGGTTAGTCTGAAGTCTACAGAAGGTTAGTATATAGCTTTACAAATTTTGGCAGCTTTATCTAAAACTGACATAAAATTAAATGGAAAACGTATCTGATGTGATACAGAATATTCAATCCTTATAGCTTTAAGGTAGTCCAAAACCTACGTTTAACTCAACATCAAATTTTAGGTGCCCTCCCCTTTTATTTTTACCTCTTTTGATATGACCTCTGAAATACTGTATGATTCATCTTCTCTTCCTCTTTTCTTTTTCGTAACTATAAAAAAAACATTTTATTTTTGATAGCAATTAACATAGAAATATAAACACATATTCTTCAAAACTAGAATAAGGAAATTTACCTGGACTTCCTTCACTTGCACCAACCAAATTTTTACCCTACAAAACAAGAAGTTAGAATTGTTCTCACTAAGGAACTTCACAGTATTACACATTAAATGCATTGATTAACTTAAGAGAATAGAATTCTTCACTGTTACACTTACCTATATGTAGCTTTTTTCTGTATTTCTCTCTGCTTTTCCCAAGGGCTCTACATGCGTCAATATTTTTCCATTTAGGAAAAAAAATTTCAAAACTAAACACACCAGGCATTTTTATTTAGAAATAACCACATACATGTTTTGCAGTACACATGATTAAGATATTCAGTGGGTGGGGTATTGAAGAATATTCATCATGAAGAAAATAAATACATTAAATACAACTTGAAAGTAGAAATAAAAGGGAATAATGACTGAAAAACATAAGTGAGGGTAGGGGAAAGAAAATGTTAAAAATGTTTCAAAATAAGAATTGAAAAAATACTATATCGAAACTAGGTGGACAACATGTATGAGAAATCAAAATGGTCAAAAAAAGGTGAATTTTAAAATCAAGTTACAAACTTAGAGGAGAATACCAAAAAGAATGGGTGAGACAAGAGTAAGGCAGAATTAACTGGTGACACTTATAGAACAAAAGCAAATGGGAAAAATCTAAACCCTGGTATGAAAAGTTAGGTGAGACAAAGTAAACTATGCATCAAATTACAGGTTAAAAGTAAGCAACAGACCAGGTGCGGTGGCTCAGCCTGTAACTCCAGCATTTTGGGAGGCCGAGGCAAGAGGAATACCTGAGCCCACGGGTTCAAGACCAGCCTGGGATTGGTAAGACCTTATCTCTACAATAAATCATAAAACTAGCCAGACATAGTGGTGTGCCTCTGTAGTTCCAGCTATTTGGAAGGCTGAGGCAGAAGGATCACCTGAGCCCAGCATGTCAAGGCTGCAGTGGCTGTGAGCATGCCACTGTACTCCAGTCTGGGTGTCAAGAGTGAGACTCCAACTCAAAAAAAAAAAAAAAAAAGATATTTAAAAAAAAACAAAAAACGGGAGGCAACTAATGGCTAAGCCAGTAAAATTATATTACAGATAAACATATATTCTTCAAAAACTCAAGATAAGTCTTTGGAATTAACAAATGAGCCAAATATTATTCTTAGTTTTAAATAACTGGCTTAGTTGCAAAATACTCTGCAAAATTCTTCATCAGGTATTTTCACACCACCCCTAACCAGCCTAAGAATCAAATACCTAGACTTACAAGATACTCTATCATCTTGTCTATTGGCATTTTGGTATTTTGGAAGGTAAATCTGAGCTCTTAAACTAAATCTGGGTTAACATTCTGGCATTTCTAATTATTAAGATTATGTGATCTTCACCAAGTTATAGTCATTTCTTATTATTTGCAGTATACATGTTTAACAACGTCACTATGACAATCACTGTCTTTAGGAAAAATACAAGTTTAAGTCTCTGATTACATTTTCATCAACCAACTAATACATAACCCTGTTTTATTTGTTTCCCTTTTTAATATAAATGTTGATAAACACTCAACCCAGGGCCAGTACTGTAACTCATACTTAAATGAAGCTTATTTAACACACATATTTTCTCCATAAGGCACATCACAGCCTTTTTGCACTCAGAAACACTAGACAGCACTTCATCACAACAGTTGGTGGACATTTTAAATAGCAAAATCACTCAAAAAAAGCACAAAAAAATGCAAAAATCACGGTGTTAGATGAACAGCAAGAAAATGATATATATTTGAGATATGTATGACAGTTAAGGCAAAACACCACATGTTTGAGCTCATCTGGGAAGTATCAATTGGGAGAATCAAATTTTTTGCTCTTCTGCACATGAATAACTACAGAAGGGTAAGGAATATTGATTTTGGGGTTATGAGTAAATATTAGTGAGAAAATAATGACAGAGAACCTGAGAAGAAAGAAAACTATACTTTAAGCTCCTTGCATCAGCTTATTTTTATGTAAAATGGATGAAGAAACAAACAGTAGCCCTACCTAAGGGAGCTGTCTTGAGAATTAAATAACAAAAGACTTATATAGAATACATGACACATATTAAGTACTCAATAAATGTGACCTTTATTATTTCCTTTTCACTAGGACAACTGTTTATTTTGGGCTCCAAAGAAGCTGGTCACTTATAAAATTTCTCAAAGTTTAATTTGAAGATCACTTCCAAATAAGAAAGTCAAATTTTGTCATTATTAAAAATAGTCCACAGAACAAGAAACTGAAGGGATTATACTCTGGCTCTCCTTCCCAAAGGCTCCACTTTCCTCAATTTTGAGAAATAGATTTTACACATTTCTATATAGTTTGAAACAGATAGGTTACCACTAAAAGTTAAAATTAAAGAATCAAAAAGTCAAAAGAGTACAAAAGAATTTCTTCAACATTTAAGTAACATAAAAAATATTCTGGAGTGCTACATTACCTTTGTAACTTTTAAAGATTCCTTTTTTCTCTCCAATTTTTCTTTCTTCTTCTGTTCCTGTGAGATAATTTTTTTGTTAATGTCACATGTGGGAAATGCAAGACATAGAACATGCATCTCAATTCTCCAATAATATGTTTACAATGAAAAACAAAAGCAAATCATAATTAAAAATCAAGATAAAATTTATTAAACAATGGATTTCAGAAAACATGTAGCAAAGGACAGTAAACATGACAAACGGGAATCAAATGGAGTGAATTCTCTGCCCAGCTGACTGCCTGAATGCAATTTCCAAGTGTAGAACATGGAGGATGACTCCAAACAGCACCCAACAGTCGCAAGAGTCTACAAGACAAAATTCAAAACTTAAGAGCAGCTTGCATTTCCAGGGTACCACAGAGGACAGACCTGAGCAGTGATGAGTGCATGAAAGGAAACCAAGGCCAGGAGAAGAGCCATCGGAAAGGAGCAGGAGGAACAATCGCCCACAGGCTACGTGATTAGGAGTAAGAAATCCTTCCCGTTCCCTCGGCCCAAATAGCAAGTCTTCCCAACATACAGAGCAGATAGAGTATTCAGAAGGGGGACTAAGCTATTCCTAGACTAAAAGTTATTACTGACGTGCTCTAACACATTCTAAGAGATAACAACAACAAAATTTCCAAGAGCTAGTGAAAGGAGCATTTGCCTTATAACTCTCTGAGTTAGATATTTGTTTTATGTTTATTCATTTGTCTTATTTTACCATATAAATGTCTTAAAAGTCTTCACACAATGGAAAAAGAATTTGACAAATGTAGCGAAATCTCAATTGACAAATGTTAAATGCAGGTGATGGCAACAGATTTATTACATTCTCTCAACTTGCACAAGTTTTAAAATCTTCATAACTTGCTAGTGGGAAGACAAACAATAAATAGAATAAACAATATGTCAGAGGATAAGTACAATGGGAAGAAAAGAACAAGGTAAACGGAGTCAAGAGTGTTAGAAACTTTAATTAAAATTGTAAGGGCAGGCCTCATCTAGAAAACATTTAGGCCAAGTCTTGAAGATGAAGGAGAAGACATTCCAGGTAGAAAGCCACAAGGACAAAAGCCCAAAAACAGGAAATACATCTAAAAAAAGGTATGAAAGGTAATGAAGTTGAGAGGCAGCCAAACTGCTTATAGTTTTATAGACATTATTGCGACTATCACTTTTCAGAAACAACTCAAGCTAGAAGGCAGTGAACGATCTTAATAGTGCTCTAAGAAATAAATACTGAAGAAAATAATTCCTTATCCAATAAAAATATTTACCTGTCAGAAATAAAGCCAAAATGTCTTTCAGACATAAGAAAATTGAAAAATCTCTCACCAGCAGAAAATGCAAATGAATCTTTATCAACACATCTGCGACTACCTGAGGATGGAAGATAAGGTGGGAAGAGATGGCAGAGAAGTAAAAGTGGGGAGAAGAATCCTTTGGGATTGGTGGGTACGTTCATTATTCGTGTGTCAAAACTTACAAAACCACACATTTTAAATATGTGCAAGTCAGGCGCAGTGGCTCACGTTTGTAATCCCAGCACTTTTGGGAGGCCAAGGTGAGAGAACTGCCTGAGCCCAGGGGCTCAAAATCAGCCTGGGCAACTTGGTGAGACCTCATCTCTACAATAAATCAAAAAATTAGCCTGGCGTGGAGGAGTGTGCCTGTATTGTTCCAGCTGCTTGGAGGGCTGAGACGGAAGAATTACCTGAGCCCAGTAGGTAGAGTCTGCGGTGGCCATGAGCATGCCACTGCACCCTAGCCTGGGTGGCAGAGTAAGACTCTGACTCAAAAAAAAAAAGGGGGAAGTGCTTCTTCAGGAATAAAAATAAACTACCAATAAATACAACATGAGTAAATCTCAAAAAGTATGCTGAGCATAAGAAATAAGACAAAGAGACTGCATAGGTGTGAGACTATAGAGGAAAAAACCGATATATCCCTATACTCTCATAAAGAATCAACAAAAAAGACTTCTGTCACTCAATGTGTTCAATCAATTCTTCGGTGGCCACCAGCTGGGTGTTCTCTAGTTCTGACACTATCTACCAGGGGACATGTCAGATCCACAGGTTGTGGGCTGGATCTCCAAGACTCCACCTCCCAACTTCAGAGGATGATCACAAGTCTCAGTTTTACCTGTGCTTCCCACCAACTGGTTATACATCAGGATTCCTGTAACCCTCTCTTTGGGTTCAATTAATTTGCTGGGGCAGCTCACAGAACTCAAGAAAACACTAACGTTTACTGGTTTATTATAAAGACTATTACAAAGAATACAGAATAACACCAGAAGGCCTGGATAAAGGTGTGATGAAAGAAGCACAGAGCTTCCATGGCCTTTTCTGGGTGTGCCACCTCCAGGAACCTCCACATGTTCAGCTATCCCTGAAGTCCCTGTACTTTTTGTTGTTGTTTTTTTTGAGTTGGAGTCTCACTCTGTCTCCCAGACTGGAGTGCAGTGGCCACTCCCAGCCACCGCAGCCTCGACCTGCTGGGCTCCGGCGATCCTTACAAAGCCTCAGCCTTCTGCCTTCTAAGTAGCTGGAATTACAGGCATGCGCTACCACACCCGGCTGATTTTTTGATTTATGTAGAGATGAGGTCTCGCTGCCCAGGCGGGTCTCGAACCGCGGGCTCAGGCAATCCACTCACCTCAGCCTCCCATAGGTGCGGGATTACAGGCTGAGCCACCGAGCCCGGCTGTACTATTTGTTTTTAATGGAGGCTTCATTATAGAGATTACTGGCTCAATCATTGGCCACTGATGATTAACTTTCAGATTCTCTCCCTCCACCCAGGGTTGGGGATGGTATTGAAAATACCAACCCTCTAACAAATTTGGTTCCCATCCTGAAGCTGCCTAGGGGTTTGCTAGCCATCAGTCAATCATACAAAAAGATATTATCAATTATCAATCATACAAAAAGATATTATCAATTTGAATATATGAAAGATTTTTAAGAGTTGAATGCAAGGAGACAAGGATGAAGATTAAACACACATTTTACAATATCACAGTGCCATGATTCCATTTACATAATATTCTAGAAAAAACAATATTGGCCTATAGTGACAGAAAGTAGATCAGTGGTTACTGGGGGCCAGCCATGGGGATCACGCACAGCACATGGGAACTCTTTGAGGTGACAGAAACGCACTTCAACTTGATTGTGCGGGTGGTTACAAGCATCTACACATTCACCATTCAATTCACTATTCAAAAGTCAGCAAATTGTAAACTTAAATCTGTGCATTTTACTGTGTATAGTCTATACCTCAATGAAGCTATTCTAGAAGTTTTTGTAAAATTTTATTTTTACCTGGCTCATATGGCTACTTCCAATTAAAGCTATTCTTTAAAACACTTTTGAAACTATTAGCTTTAATCACATATACATACCTCTAATTGCTGCTGTTCCATTTTAGTCAATAAAAATTTGGAGTAGATATTGCTTTTTTCAAGCAAATGTTGAAGTCTACGATACCGAATTTCTGTTGACTCTCTATCCCAAGACATGCGAGCCTATCCAAAGAAAATTTCCATAATTACTAAAGTTTTCTGACATATGACTTTCTGCACAAGGTTTAATAAAAATGGCTAAACATTCTTTAATTTGAGATATTTCCTGTAATTATTGAAAAAATCTTACAAAGTTAAATTCATTTACAAAAGACAGTTTATTTTTCAAACCCCAAACTGGAACAAATCACTGAGGATAAAAATGGTTCTTGGGTTCAACAGGCAATTTGGTAGATGTAGTTTGCCTATCAAAATATTGTAATTTCAGATACCGAACATACAGTTTCTGTTATCTACTGGGCGGAAGATCCATTTAATAAACATCTGAAATTAAAAGTTAAAAAATATTTAACTCAAGTTGGATGTAAGTTTTTAAACAACCAAATGCTTTCAGAAGAGAAAAATCTTTATATACCAGGTTTATCTGAAAGAGCATTAGAACTATCCAAAAAAAACCTTGGTGGCCAGGAACTTGAAAATTTAAAATTTTTTAAATTTTAAAACAGCATTGTCAAATATTCAACATGCTAGATCTACTGATGATTTCTCCTGCAAGCTTATTCTCTCCTTCTCAGAGCTCTGCCCTCACCCTTTAGCTTTTTTTTATTCTCATAGCTGTATTTTTCACTTCTATACACCTTCTAATTTTAAACCTCTCCTTTCATTATTACTTTTAAGCTAGACACAGGGGCTCATGCCTATAATCCCAGTACTTTGGAAGGCCAAGATGAGAAGATTGCCTGAGCCCAGGGGTTCAAAACCAGCCTGGGCAACATGGCGAGACTGCATCTCTACAATAAATCAAAAAATTAGCCAGGTGTAGTGGTGCACACCTATAGTCCCAGATACTTGGAAGGCTGAGGTGGAAGGATCACCTGAGCCAGGAGGTCGAGGTTGTGGTGGCTGTGAGGGGCTCTGCACTCCAGCATGGGCAACAGACTGAGATTCCAACTCAAAAAAGAAAAATAAGTTTTACATTTATTTACTGAGCAATTTCAAAGAGCCTACAATAGTCTAGTGAGTGAGGAGTAACCCTCTCTCTATTCACAAGGGCAAGAAAGTTAAATTTTAATAATAATACTATAGGGCACAAAACAAAAAACATAAAGTAACAAATATATAGTTCTGTGGTCCATAAACTTTTCTGTCAAGGGCTAGGTAGTAATTATTTTAGCATTTAAGCACCATTTGTCTCTATGCGAATATTCAACTCTGCTCAAAGACATGTAAACAAAGGGGCATGGTTGTGTTTCAGTAAGACTTTATTTACATAAATAGGTGTAGGTAAAAATCCAGCTTATAATTTGCCAATCCAGTATAAACTGAATTTCACAAAGTTACACTGGGCTAAAGTGACCCAAGTGCATGATGAAACCATCTATTAAAACTAAGTATATGCAAACCTCATCAGCCAGCAACTCCACTCCTGGGTGTGTGCGCATGCATAATAAATTTGGGTAGAGGAGGCAAGAAAAAAGATTTTTTAAAAAGAAAAAGAAATCAGAGATTCTAACATGCATCCAGGACTGAGAACCACCTTAAAGCATATCTGGATAGAACATTTTGGAAAAATACTGCCAACACAATTCATCCTAACAATCTAAACAGATATTTAGCCAAGATTAGCTCTTTAAATGCCAATTCCATAAACGTCCATGCAGTAATGTCAACCACAATTGTAGACACTGGGTGGAAGAACACGGCAAGTTTAATCATACTACAGATGAGATGACATTAGTATAATATCTTAAAACAAGAGCAGAGGAATAGAGTTTGGTAGTTATTATAGACATTTCTGCAGTAAGCAACACAGACCTCAGCAACAGCACTAAGAATCACTCAAGCAACCAGAATTTTAAAAACATTTATCATCTAGATGGTACATAGCTCTCATTTTATAGTCTGGACAAACTTTTGGCTCAACAAGAATTTAATGGCAGATTTTTTTTTTTTGTATTTTGCTTTTCCAACTAAATCAAGCCCCCTACTTTTCAGCCAGTATGAATGAACAAACAAAGTCAACCAAAAAAACCTCATCGCCCCTTCCCCCATAATTGGTTTCAAGTTAGAGGAAAACAGCTGAGAGTTAAAAGCAAACTTGAAATGAGGGCTGTGAGTTCATCTTTTATACTCTAAACAATGCACCAACACCTTGATGGTTTTGCTGCTCCAGCTTGTCAAGATCACTAAGATATCATTGTATATAGGCTTGTATATTCCTAGATATTCCATCACGCTAGCTTTCTTTCCAAATATATTCCTATTACAAAGTCAATGTGAATAGTGAGATATCTAAGAATAGACCTAACAAAATACATGCTCATTACAGAAAAATTGAATGTAAAGATAAACAATCATCCATGACCTCACCTACACAGATAATCCTCGTTAATACCTTCTTGAACTCTATTTTCAGTTCTCTAAAGACACCCTTTCTTTTACTACTACTAATATACAACTGTGATTACAATAGGCAGTATTACAATAAAGTATTTGAAACAAGGAGATTAAAATTACTTAATTATATAAAATAGTTGCTGGGCACATGCCACTGCACTCCAGCCTGGGTGATAAGAGATTTTGATTTAAAAGAAAGATAAATAAAATGGATTCGTAATTTTATTAATTTTATTTTAAAATTTAAGCTTAGTTAAAATAAGTTTGGGTTTAATTTAGATACAGTTGCTACCTTCAATCCTCTTTAAAATTAGCACATTATTTTAAAAGTTAACTAAAGCTTTCAGATGCCACCATGGAACAGTAAGATATAATATGATTAGAATAACATTTAAACAGTCAATCTTTAAGCCCAATCTTTCGTATTTATTTTTTTAAGTTCTAAAACAGAGTTTATTAGCAAGGAGAAGAAAAAAGGAAGATTCAAGGCAGAAATGACCTGTCGTGGGCAAGTTTCTCAAAAAAGAAAAACTGCCCAGTCTTTCACATTTCAAGATCTTCCTACCATTACTCTTCCTTGACTTTGTAGTTTCATTATTTGCTATATTAGGGTAGATTGCAACTCCATCTATAGAAAGCACTGAGGGCTTAGCAGGAAACACCCCCAGGTGGCTAGAGTGCAGGAGTATGCCAATGGACCCTAAGGGCAGAAATTCCCCCACTGTCTTCCCCATTCTCTCTCCCAACACAAATCCCACATTTGGGGGGAGGGGGGAAAATCCTGATTTTCGCCTAAGAAGAGTGATCTCCACACCAACCTTTCCTCCTCCCCCAATTCACAGGCAGTAATGCTACTCTTAAAATTCTTCTAGACTAACAACAGCTTCTTTTAAAAGGAAATGCAGGTTAAAAGCCAAAGAAAAGTATTGTAGCAATTGAATGTCAAATCATTCTCCAGGCTCCTTACAAACCTTAGGATTTCCTAAAGAAAAGTAAATGCTTCTCATTAAGGAACTTAAGCTTGCTCTTCCTCTCTTAAGTACTCCTAAACATATGCCCATTAAATACTGAATTCTCCCAAAAGAAAAGGAATCTCTACTTCTGAGCAGTGAGTTGTTTGGCCTTCAAAGACAGGGCTTACTAATCTCCAATAGAGATACTTTGAAAATCATTCTCAGTATTTTCTAGCCACCTAGGCATTCACTTTTTATCAGGGTTAGGTGCAAAAATAGTAAAAATCTTTCAACATCTGTACATAAAAAGGCAATGTATAACACACTATGTTTCAGCAAATTACACAGTTGTATTAGGAAGACTGAAGAAGTTATATACATCTTAAAGGAAGAATGGAACATGGATTAAGATGTACTCTTTAGGTTCTATGATGTGTAACGGTTAGACTTAGGACCCACTGTACAATGTTCATAAGCTTAAAAAGTCACTAAAAGTAGAAGACATTTTGACTCCTAGCTTCTCTTATCAGTATAAATGTGAAAAGAATTGCTTCTTCCCTTGAACTAATGCCTTCAGGAAATGTATTCTTGTCACACCTCAGGCATATCTTTCTTTAAATGAAGTTCCAACACTCTTCATGGTGACATGAAGATACAGGATAAAACAGAAAACACACTACTTAAGACAAAAATTATTATACCACTCTTACAACTCCTTAAATTGATTTTATTCTGGGCACTTGCCCCAGGATCTGTACTTTACAATTCACCTGGTTATATAGCTAATAAGTATATTTAAATAACCATATTTATATAATCTCATGCCACATAATATATAAAATGTAATTTTATCATAGTTAGCTATTCAGTAAACATTTACTAGTACAAAGACTACAAAAACAAAAAACAGGAAGTGAAGCACCCTCAAAATAAACAAAATGAGGGGCCCAGCGCGATGACTCACACTAGTAATCCCAGCACTTTGTGAGGCAGAGGCCAGAGGGCTGCCTGAGCCCAGAGGTTCAAGACCAGCCTGGGCAACATGGCGAGACCTCGTCTCTACAATAAATCAAAAAACTAGCCGGGCATGGTGGCACCCGTAGTTCTAGCTCCTTGGAAGGATGAAGCATAAGAATCACCCAGTCCAGCAGATCGAGGCTGTGGTAGTTGCACTGCACTCCAGCCTGGGAGACAAAGTGGAAAGAAAGGAACAAAGTGAAAAAGAACTCAAAGTAATGATAAGGACTATCATTCCTTACTTAATAATGAAAAATACTGTATAATAAACTATGACGAGAATTCAAAACATAAGGAAAAGTGGTTCTAGCCAGACCTCCCAACTCTATTAATTCACATCTTCCTTGAAGCAAAAATAGTTAATGTGCCTTAAAAAGACATCTGTTAACATATTACCTTAGTTGATTATGGCCAACCACAGATAATCAGTAATAACTTAGTATTACTGGAGTGAAAGTATACCATGGTAGTTAAAAAGCGTGAATTCTGGCAACACAAGACCTACAACAGAATAATGGCTCTGCCATTCCTACCAGAAGGACCCAAGGAAGCTCCTATGTGCATGGATTTCCTCGTCTGTAAAAAAAGGCGGCTAACATAATCGACGTCATAGAGTATTTCGCTAACAGCAAGTGTACATTAATTAAACTATCGAGTTTAATAACAACAATAGTATCAATAAGTTTAATAACAGGTTCTACTTCACAGAGTAACTGAAAATTCAAGCAGTAAATACACAGAAAGCATTCAAAGCAACGCACAACTTATGCTAGATGCTCATTAAGTGTAAGTAATACTGGCAAATGAAAAACCATTACTGTTGATATAAAATATCAGGGAACCAACTGACTAAAAATTCGTTTGGAGGGTTCATTATTTCTCGGCTTTAAGGAGTTTTACAATCACGTTAATTCAATATTAACAAGGACAGAAACTCTGGAGACAACCTGAGTACAAATTTGACTTCCACACTTGCTGTGTAACCAACCCCGTTTCTTCATTTGTCAATGGGAATAATAAAAAAGAACCTATATCGTCATGTGCGTAGGACTAAATAAAGTAATACAGAACAAGAAAATAACTTTTGGGGCAGCACTTAAGAGCTGACTAACATTCTTTTTCCTGCATATTAAACAATTGGGCAGTGGGGGAGGGGAGCAGCTTTAGAACACTCAACAAGAACTGAAATCTCTCGGGTTAAAAATCAGCTTTTAGTAAAATACAAAAATACTCTGAACCAAAAAAACCCCACGAGTACAGTCACTTGTCGTTGAAAGAGAACACCCCATTCTCAGCTGTAGAATCTTATTTAGGCCAGGCTGGGTGGCTCAGCCTGTAATCCCAGCGCTTTGGGAGGCCGAGGCGAGTGGATGGCCTGAGCCCGCGAGTTCGAGACCCGCCTGGGCAACTTGGCGAGACCTCACCTCTACAATAAAACAAAAATTAGCCGGGCGTGGTAGCGCGCGCCTGTAGTTCTGGGCACTTGGAAGGCTGAGGCGGAAGGATCGCCGGAGCCCAGCAGGTTCGAGGCTGCGGTGCCACTGCCCTCCAGTCTGGGCGACAGAGACGCCAACTCAAAAAAAAAAAAAAGAAAAAACAATCTTATTTAGCAACACACGGACCAAGAAACCAAAAAGGAAGCAAGAAGCAGGTGGGTCCCTCAGGTGGAAAACAGCCCTCCACTGGAAGGAAATCATGAGCCCCGGCCTCCAGCCCAGCCTCCGCTGGAGGCTAACTTCTGCCTCCTCCCTCCGTCTAGCACACGACTGCCACGGGCTTCGGAGATGCGCGTCTGCCGTCGGACACACACCGAAGGTCGTTTCCCAAAGAAGTGAGGGCGACCAGGGAAGATGCTCACGGCCGCCTGGGAAGGGGCGCGAAGGGACGCAAAGCCCGGCGACAGGCTGGCTTCCAAGAGGGGAAAGTGCCCTGGGGACACCCCAGGGAGGGAGCGCGAGCAGGGGCCCGGCCCGCGATGGCATCGGTAAACACACACACACGGGACGGCGAGGCCGCCGGCCACACCTCCCGGGACGCGCGGGGCGGGAGGGACCGTGAACTTGACTCCCGGTTACCTTCTCCAGCATCTTGCGCTCCCTCTCCAGCCCGGCGGCCTCCAGCTGCTCTTCCTCCTCCAGCATGGCCGGGGTAATCACGGCGGGCTGCGGCGGCTCCCCCATCCCTGGAGCGGGGACCCTGGGGGAGAAAGAGGGCCTCGGAGTCGCGGGGCGGCGAGGTCGGCGACGGCGCGACCCCGGCCCCCGCAGCCTGCCCCGTCCAGGCGCGCGGGGACCGTG